>NW_027422688.1:342500-413660 GCF_048934315.1 Petromyzon marinus | reverse complement strand
CCTCGGACCACCCGGGATCGCCCCGGGACCGCCCCGGACCACCCGAGATCGCCCGGGACCGCCCGGGACCGCCCGGGACCGCCCCGCGACCGCCCGGACCGCCCTGGACCGCCCGGGACCGCCCTGGAACACCCAGGACCGCGCGGACCGCACGGACTGCCCGGGACCGCCCGGGACTGCCGGGACGGCCCGGGACCGTCCGGACCGTCTGGGACCGCCCGGGACCACACGGGACCGCCCGGGGATGGCCCCGGACCGCCCGGGACCGCCCGGGACCGCCCCGGACCGCCCCGGACCACCCGGGATCGCCCGTGACCGCCCGGGACCGCCCGGACCGTCCGGGACCGCCGGGGACCGCCCGGGACCGCCCGGGACCGCCCCGGACCGCCCGGGACCGCCCGGGACCGCCCGGGACCGCCCAGGACCACACAGGACCGTCCGGGACCGCCCGGACCGCCCGGGACCGCTCGGGACCGCCCCGGAACCGCCCGGGACCGCCCGGGACCGCCCCGGACCACCCGGGATCGCCCGTGACTGCCCGGGACCGCCCGGGACCGCCCGGGACCGCCCGGGACCGCCCGGGACCGCCCGGGACCGCCCGGGACCGCCCCGAACCGCCCGGGACTGCCCGGGACCGCCCGGGACTGCCCCGGACCGCCCGGGACCGCCCGGGACCGCCCGGACCGCCCGGGACCGCCCGGGTCCACTCGGGACCGCCCAGGACCGCCCGAGACCGCCCGGGACCGCCCGGACCACCCTGGACCGCCCGGGACCGCCCGGGACCGCCCGGGACCACCCGGGAACGCCCAGGACCGCCCCGGACCGCCCGGGACCGCCCCGGACCGCCCGGGACCGCCCCGGACCGCCCGCGACCGCCCCGACCGCCCGGGACCGCCCGGGACCGCCCATGACCGCCCGGGACCGCCGGGACCGCCCTGGAATGCCCCGGACTGCCCAGGACCGGTCCGGACCGCCCGGGACCGCCCCGGACCGCCCGGGACCGCCCCGGACTGCCCGGGACCGCCCGGGACCGCCCGGGACCGCCCTGGACCGCCCGGGACAGCCCGCGACCGCCCCGGACTGCCCGGGACCGCCCGGGACCGCCCTGACCGCCCCGGACCGCCCGGGACCGCCCGGGACCGCCCGGGACCGCCCGGGACCGCCCCGGACCGCCTGGGACCGCCCTGGACCGCCCGGGACCGCCCGGACCGACCGGGACCGCCCGGGACCGCCCGGAACCGCCCGGGACCGCCCGGGACCGCCCGGGACCACCCGTGACCGCCCGGGACCGCCCGGGACCGCCCTAGACCACACAGGACCGCCCGGGATGGCCCCGGACCGCCCGGGACCGCCCGGGACCGCCCGGACCGCCCGGGACCGCCCGGGACCGCCCCGGACCACCCGGGATCGCCCGTGACCGCCCGGGACCGCCCGGGACCGTCCGGGACCGCCGGGGACCGCCGGGACCGCCCGGGACCACCCCGGACCGCCCGGGACCGCCCGGGACCGCCCGGGACCACCCAGGACCACACAGGTCCGCCCGGGACCGCCCCGGACCGCCCGGGACCGCTCGGGACCGCCCCGGACCGCCCGGGACCGCCCGGGACCGCCCCGGACCACCCGGGATCGCCCGTGACTGCCCGGGACCGCCCGGGACCGCCCGGGACCGCCCGGGACCGCCCGGGACCGCCCGGGACCGCCCGGGACCGCCCAGGACCGCCCCGGACCGCCCGGGACTGCCCGGGACCGCCCGGGACTGCCCCGGACCGCCCGGGACCGCCCGGGAACGCCCCGGACCGCCCGGGACCGCCCGGGTCCACTCGGGACCGCCCAGGACCGCCCGAGACCGCCCGGGACCCGCCCCGGACCGCCCTGGACCGCCCGGGACCGCCCGGGACCGCCCGGGACCACCCGGGAACGCCCAGGACCGCCCCGGACCGCCCGGGACCGCCCCGGACCGCCCGGGACCGCCCCAGACCGCCCGGGACCGCCCCGACCGCCTGGGACCGCCCGGGACCGCCCGGGACCGCCCGGGACCGCCCGGGACCACCCGGGACCGCCCTGGACCGCCCGGGACCGCCCTGGAACGCCCCGGACCGCTCGGACCGGCCCGGACCACCCAGGACCGCCCCGGACCGCCCGGGACCGCCCCGGACTGCCCGGGACCGCCCGGGACCGCCCGGGACCGCCCGGGACCGCCCGGGACCGCCCGGGACGGCCCCGGACCGCCCGGGAGCGCCCGGGACCGCCCGGGACCGCCCGGGACCGCCCGGGACCGCCCGGGACCGCCCGGGACCGCCCCGGACCGCCCGGGACCGCCCCGGACTGCCCGGGACCGCCCAGGACCGCCCGGGACCGCCCAGGACCGCCCGGGACCGCCCGGGACCGCCCCGGACCGCCCGGGAGCGCCCGCGACCGCCCGGGACCGCCCGGGACCGCCCGGGACCGCCCGGGATCGCCCCGGACTGCCCGGGACCGCCCGGGCCTGCCCGGGACCGCCCGGGACCGCCCGGGACCGCCCGAGACAGCCGGGACCGCCCGGGACCGCCCGGGACCGCCCGGGACCGCCCCGGACCGCCCGGGACCGCCCGGGACCGCCCGGGACCGCCCGGGACCGCCCGGGACCACCCGGGACCGCCCTGGACCGCCCGGGACCGCCCTGGAACGCCCCGGACCGCTCGGGACCGGCCCGGACCACCCAGGACCGCCCCGACCGCCCGGGACCGCCCCGGACTGCCCGGGACCGCCCGGGACCGCCCGGGACCGCCCGGGACCGCCCGGGACCGCCCGGGACGGCCCCTGACCGCCCGGGAGCGCCCGGGACCGCCCGGGACCGCCCGGGACCGCCCGGGACCGCCCGGGACCGCCCCGGACCGCCCCGGACCGCCCGGGACCGCCCCGGACTGCCCGGGACCGCCCAGGACCGCCCGGGACCGCCCAGGACCGCCTGGGACCGCCCGGGACCGCCCGGACCGCCCGGGAGCGCCCGGGACCGCCCGGGACCGCCCGGGACCGCCCGGGACCGCCCGGGATCGCCCCGGACTGCCCGGGACCGCCCGGGCCTGCCCGGGACCGCCCGGGACCGCCCGGGACCGCCCGAGACAGCCGGGACCGCCCGGGACCGCCCGGGACCGCCCCGGACCGCCCCGGACCGCCCGGGACCGCCCGGGACCGCCCGGGACCGCCCGGGACCGCCCCGGACCGCCCGGGACCTCCCGGGACCGCCCCGGACCGCCCCGGACCGCCCGGGACCGCGCCGGACCGCCCGGGACCGCCTGGGACCGCCCGGGATCGCCCGGGACCGCCTGGGACCGTCCGGGACCGCCCGGGACCGCCCTGGAACGCCCGGGACCGCCCGGAACCGCCCGGGACCGCCGGGACCGCCCGGGACCCCCGGACAGTCCGGACCGTCTGGGACCGCCCGGGACCACTTGGGACCGCCCGGGACCGCCCCGGACCGCCCGGGACCGCTCGGGACCGGCTCGGACCGCCCGGGACCGCCTGGGACCGCCACGGACCACCCGGGATCGCCCGGGACCACCCGGGACCGCCCGGGACCGCCCGGGACCGCCCGGGACCGCCCGGGACCGCCCGGGACCGCGCCGGACCGCCCGGGACCGCCCGGGACCGCCCGGGACCGCCCGGGACCGCCCGGGACCGCCCCGGATCGCCCCGGACCGACCGGGACCGCCCAGGACCGCCCGGGACCGCCCGGGACCGCCCGGGACCGCCCCGGACCGCCCGGGACCGCTCCGGACCGCCCGGACCGCCCCGGACCGCCCGGAGCACACGGGACCGCCCGGGACCGCCCCGGACCGCCCGGGACCGCCCGGGACCGCCCCGGACCGCCCGGGACCGGCTCGGACCGCCCGGGACCGCCCCGGACCGCCCAGGACGGCCCGGACTGCCCGGGACCACCCGGGACCGCCCGGGACCGCCCCGGCCGCCCGGGACCGCCGGGGACCGCCCAGGGACCGACCCGGACCGCCCGGACCGCCCGGACGGCCCCGACTGCCCGGGACCACCCGGGACCGCCCGGGACCGCCCCGGACCGCCCGGGACCGCCCAGGACCGCCCAGGACCGACCCGGACCGCCCGGGACCGCCCGGGACCGCCCTGGACCGCCCCGGACTGCCCAGGACCGCCCCGGACCGCCCGGGACCGCCCGGGACCGCCCGGGATTGCCCGGGACCGCCCGGGACCGCCCCGGACCGCCCGGGAGCGCCCGGGACCGCCCGGGACCACCCGGGACCGCCCGGGACCGCCTGGGACCGCCCGGGACCGCCCCGGACCGCCTAGGACCGCCCGGGACTGCCCGGGACCGCCCGGGACTGCCCGGGACTGCCCGGGACCGCCCGGGACCGCCCGGGACCGCCCGGGACCGCCCGGAACTGCCCGGGACCGCCCTGCACTGCCCGGGACAGCCCGGGACCGCCCGGGACCGCCCGGGACCGCCCTGGACCGCCCCGGACCGCCCCGGACCGCCCGGGACCGCCCGGGACCGCCCGGGACCGCCCCGGACCGCCCGGGACCGCCCCGAACCGCCCGGACCGCCCGGGACCGCCCGGGACCGCCCAGGACCACCCGGGACCCCGGACCGCCCGGGACCGCCCCGGACCGCCCGGGACCGCCCGGGACCGCCCGGAACCGCCCGGGACCGCCCGGGACCGCCCGGGACCGCCCGGGACCGCCCGGGACCGCCCGGGACCACCCTGGACCGCCCGGGACCACCCGGGACTGCCTCGGACCACCCGGGATCGCCCGGGACCGCCCGGGACCGCCCGGGACCGCCTGGGACCGCCCGGGACCGCCCGGGACCGCCGGGGACCGCTCCGGACCGCCCAGGACCGCCCGGGACCGCCCGGGACCACCCCGGACTGCCCGGGACCGCCCGGGACCGCCCCGGACCGCCCGGGACTGCCCGGGACCGCCCCAGACCGTCTGGGACCGCCCGGGACCACACGGGACCGCCCGGGACCGCCCCGGACCGCCCGGGACCGCCCGGGACCGCCCCGGACCGCCCGGGACCGCCCGGGATCGCCCCGGACCACCCGGCATCGCCCGTGACCGCCCGGGACCGCCCAGGACCGCCCGGGACCGCCCGGGACTGCCCGGGACTGCCCGGGACCGCCCGGGACCGCCCCCGACCGCCCGGGACCGCCCGGGACTGCCCCGGACCGCCCGGGACCGGCCGGGACCGCCCAGGACCGCCCGGGACCGCCCGGAACCGCCCAGGACCGCCCAGGACCGCCCGGAACCGCCCGGGACCACCCCGGACCGCCCCGGACCGCCCGGGACCGCCCGGGACCGCCCGGGAACGCCCGGGACCGCCCGGGACCGCCCGGGACCGCCCCGGACCACCCGGGACCGCCCCGGACTGCCCGGGACCGCCCCGGACCGCCCGGGACCGCCCGGGACCGCTCGGGACCGCCCGGGACCGCCCGGGACCGCCCAGGACCGCCCTGGACCACCCGGGACCGCCCTGGAACGCCCCGGACCGCCCGGGACCGGCCCGGACCGCCCGGGACCGCCCCGGACCGCCCCGGGACCGCCCCGGACCGCCCAGGACCGCCCCGGAGTGCCCGTGACCGCCCGGGACCACCCGGGACCGCCCGGGACCGCCCGGGACCGCCCGGGACCGCCCCGGACCGCCCGGGACCGCCCCGGACCGCCCGGGACCGCCCGGGACCGCCCGGGACCGCCCGGGACCGCCCAGGACCGCCCTGGACCTCCCGGGACCGCCCTGGAACGCCCCGGACAGCCCAGGACCGGTCCGGACCGCCCGGGACCGCCCCGGACTGCCCGGGACCGCCCGGGACTGCCCGGGACCGCCCGGGACCGCCCGGGACCGCCCGGGACCGCCCCGGACCGCCTGGGACCGCCCCGGACCGCCCGGGACCGCCCGGGACCGCACGGGACCGCCCGGGACCGCCCGGGACCGCCCGGGACCGCCCTGGACCGCCCGGGACCGCCCTGGAACGCCCCGGACAGCCCAGGACCGGTCCGGACCGCCCGGGACCGCCCCGGACCGCCCGGGACCGCCCGGGACTGCCCAGGACCGCCCGGGACCGCCCGGGACCGCCCCGGACCGCCCGGGACCGCCCGGGACCGCCCCGGACTGCCCGGGACCGCCCGGGACCGCCCCGAACCGCCCCGGACCGCCCGGGACCGCCCGGGACCGCCCGGGACCGCCAGGGACCGCCCCAGACCGCCCGGGACTGCCGCGGACCGCCCGGGACCGCCCCGGACCGCCCGGGACCGCCCGGGACCGCCCCGGACCGCCCGGGACCGCCCGGGACCGCCCCGGACTGTCTGGGACCGCCCGGGACCACACGGGACCGCCCGGGACCGCCCCGGACCGCCCGGGACCGCCCGGGACCGCCCCGGACCGCCCGGGACCGCCCGGGATCGCCCCGGACCACCCGGCATCGCCCGTGACCGCCCGGGACCGCCCAGGACCGCCCGGGACCGCCCGGGACCGCCCGGGACCGCCCGGACCGCCCCGGACCGCCCGGGACTGCCTGGGACCGCCCGGGACTGCCCCGGACCGCCCGGGACCGGCCGGGACCGCCCCGGACCGCCCGGGACCGCCCGGGACCGCCCGGGACCGCCCGGGACCGCATAGGACTGCCCGGGACCGCCCGGGACCGCCCCGGACCGCTCCGGACCGCCCGGGACCGCCCGGGACCGCCCGGGAACGCCCGCGACCGGCCGGGACCGCCCCGGACCGCCAGGGACCGCCCCGGACTGCCCGGGACCGCCCCGGACCGCCCGGGACCGCCCGGGACCGCTCGGGACCGCCCGGGACCGCCCGGGACCGCCCCAGGACCGCCCTGGACCACCCGGGACCGCCCTGGAACGCCCGGGACCACCCGGGACCGGCCCGGACCGCCCGGGACCGCCCCGGACCGCCCGGGACTGCCCCGGACTGCCCAGGACCGCCCGGGACCGCCCGGGACCGCCCCGAACCGCCCGGGACCGCCCGGGACCGCCCGGGACCGCCCAGGACCACCCGGGACCGTCCGGGACCGAACCAGACCGCCCGGGACCGCCCCGGACCGCCCGGGACCGCCCCGGACCGCCCGGGACCGCCCGGGACCGCCCGGAACCGCCCGGGACCGCCCGGGACCGCCCGGGACCGCCCGGGACCGCCCGGGACCGCCCGGGACCGCCCGGGACCGCCCTGGACCGCCCGGGACCACCCGGGACTGCCTCGGACCACCCGGGATCGCCCGGGACCGCCCGGGACCGCCCGGGACCGCCTGGGACCGCCCGGGACCGCCCGGGACCGCAGGGGACCGCTCCGGACCGCCCAGGACCGCCCGGGACCGCCCGGGACCACCCCGGACCGCCCGGGACCGCCCGGGACCGCCCCGGACCGCCCGGGACTGCCCGGGACCGCCCCAGACCGTCTGGGACCGCCCGGGACCACACGGGACCGCCCGGGACCGCCCCGGACCGCCCGGGACCGCCCGGGACCGCCCCGGACCGCCCGGGACCGCCCGGGATCGCCCCGGACCACCCGGCATCGCCCGTGACCGCCCGGGACCGCCCAGGACCGCCCGGGACCGCCCGGGACTGCCCGGGACTGCCCGGGACCGCCCGGGACCGCCCCCGACCGCCCGGGACCGCCCGGGACTGCCCCGGACCGCCCGGGACCGGCCGGGACCGCCCAGGACCGCCCGGGACCGCCCGGAACCGCCCAGGACCGCCCAGGACCGCCCGGAACCGCCCGGGACCACCCCGGACCGCCCCGGACCGCCCGGGACCGCCCGGGACCGCCCGGGAACGCCCGGGATCGCCCGGGACCGCCCGGGACCGCCCCGGACCACCCGGGACCGCCCCGGACTGCCCGGGACCGCCCCGGACCGCCCGGGACCGCCCGGGACCGCTCGGGACCGCCCGGGACCGCCCGGGACCGCCCAGGACCGCCCTGGACCACCCGGGACCGCCCTGGAACGCCCCGGACCGCCCGGGACCGGCCCGGACCGCCCGGGACCGCCCCGGACCGCCCCGGACCGCCCCGGACCGCCCAGGACCGCCCCGGAGTGCCCGTGACCGCCCGGGACCACCCGGGACCGCCCGGGACCGCCCGGGACCGCCCGGGACCGCCCCGGACCGCCCGGGACCGCCCCGGACCGCCCGGGACCGCCCGGGACCGCCCGGGACCGCCCGGGACCGCCCAGGACCGCCCTGGACCGCCCGGGACCGCCCTGGAACGCCCCGGACAGCCCAGGACCGGTCCGGACCGCCCGGGACCGCCCCGGACTGCCCGGGACCGCCCGGGACTGCCCGGGACCGCCCGGGACCGCCCGGGACCGCCCGGGACCGCCCCGGACCGCCTGGGACCGCCCCGGACCGCCCGGGACCGCCCGGGACCGCACGGGACCGCCCGGGACCGCCCGGGACCGCCCGGGACCGCCCTGGACCGCCCGGGACCGCCCTGGAACGCCCCGGACAGCCCAGGACCGGTCCGGACCGCCGGGACCGCCCCGGACCGCCCGGGACCGCCCGGGACTGCCCAGGACCGCCCGGGACCGCCCGGGACCGCCCCGGACCGCCCGGGACCGCCCGGGACCGCCCCGGACTGCCCGGGACCGCCCGGGACCGCCCCGGACCGCCCCGGACCGCCCGGGACCGCCCGGGACCGCCCGGGACCGCCAGGGACCGCCCCAGACCGCCCGGGACTGCCGCGGACCGCCCGGGACCGCCCCGGACCGCCCGGGACCGCCCGGGACCGCCCCGGACCGCCCGGGACCGCCCGGGACCGCCCCGGACTGTCTGGGACCGCCCGGGACCACACGGGACCGCCCGGGACCGCCCCGGACCGCCCGGGACCGCCCGGGACCGCCCCGGACCGCCCGGGACCGCCCGGGATCGCCCCGGACCACCCGGCATCGCCCGTGACCGCCCGGGACCGCCCAGGACCGCCCGGGACCGCCCGGGACCGCCCGGGACCGCCCGGGACCGCCCCGGACCGCCCGGGACTGCCCGGGACCGCCCGGGACTGCCCCGGACCGCCCGGGACCGGCCGGGACCGCCCCGGACCGCCCGGGACCGCCCGGGACCGCCCGGGACCGCCCGGGACCGCATAGGACTGCCCGGGACCGCCCGGGACCGCCCCGGACCGCTCCGGACCGCCCGGGACCGCCCGGGACCGCCCGGGAACGCCCGCGACCGGCCGGGACCGCCCCGGACCGCCAGGGACCGCCCCGGACTGCCCGGGACCGCCCCGGACCGCCCGGGACCGCCCGGGACCGCTCGGGACCGCCCGGGACCGCCCGGGACCGCCCAGGACCGCCCTGGACCACCCGGGACCGCCCTGGAACGCCCGGGACCACCCGGGACCGGCCCGGACCGCCCGGGACCGCCCCGGACCGCCCGGGACTGCCCCGGACTGCCCAGGACCGCCCGGGACCGCCCGGGACCGCCCCGGACCGCCCGAGACAGCCTGGGACCGCCCGGGACCGCCCCGGACTGCCTGGGACCGCCCGGGACCGCCCAGGACCGCCCCAGACCGCCCAGGACCGCCCGGGACCGCCCCGGACCGCCCCGGACCGCCCAGGACCGCCCCAGACCGCCCGGGACCGCCCGGGACCGCCTGGGACTGCCCGGGACCGCCCCGGACCGCCCGGGAGCGCCCGGGACCACCCGGGACCACCCGGGACCGACCGGGACCGCCCGGGACCGCCCGGGACCACCCCGGACCGCCCCGGACCGCCCGGGACCGCCCGGGACCGCCCGGGACCGCCCCGGACCGCCCGGAACCGCCCCGGACCGCCCGGGACCGCCCGGGACCGCCCGGGACCACCCGGGACCGCCCAGGACTACCCAGGACCGCCCGGGACCGCCCTGGAACGCCCGGGACCGCCCGGGACCGCCCGGGACCGCCCGGGACCGCCCGGGACCACCCAGGACCGTCCGGACCGTCTGTGACCGCCCGGGAGCACACGGGACCGCCCGGGACCGCCCCGGACCGCCCGGGACCGCCCGGGACCGCCCCGGACCGCCCGGGACCGGCTCGGACCGCCCGGGACCGCCCCGGACCGCCCGGGACGGCCCCGGACTGCCCGGGACCACCCGGGACCGCCCGGGACCGCCCCGGACCGCCCGGGACCGCCGGGGACCGCCCAGGACCGACCCGGACCGCCCCGGACCGCCCGGGACGGCCCCGGACTGCCCGGGACCACCCGGGACCGCCCGGGACCGCCCCGGACCGCCCGGGACCGCCCAGGACCGCCCAGGACCGACCCGGACCGCCCGGGACCGCCCGGGACCGCCCTGGACCGCCCCGGACTGCCCAGGACCGCCCCGGACCGCCCGGGACCGCCCGGGACCGCCCGGGATTGCCCGGGACCGCCCGGGACCGCCCCGGACCGCCCGGGAGCGCCCGGGACCGCCCGGGACCACCCGGGACCGCCCGGGACCGCCTGGGACCGCCCGGGACCGCCCCGGACCGCCTAGGACCGCCCGGGACTGCCCGGGACCGCCCGGGACTGCCCGGGACTGCCCGGGACCGCCCGGGACCGCCCGGGACCGCCCGGGACCGCCCGGAACTGCCCGGGACCGCCCTGCACTGCCCGGGACAGCCCGGGACCGCCCGGGACCGCCCGGGACCGCCCTGGACCGCCCCGGACCGCCCCGGACCGCCCGGGACCGCCCGGGACCGCCCGGGACCGCCCCGGACCGCCCGGGACCGCCCCGAACCGCCTGGGACCGCCCGGGACCGCCCGGGACCGCCCAGGACCACCCGGGACCGTCCGGGACCGAACCAGACCGCCCGGGACCGCCCCGGACCGCCCGGGACCGCCCCGGACCGCCCGGGACCGCCCGGGACCGCCCGGAACCGCCCGGGACCGCCCGGGACCGCGCGGGACCGCCCGGGACCGCCCGGGACCGCCCGGGACCGCCCTGGACCGCCCGGGACCGCCCGGGACTGCCTCGGACCACCCGGGATCGCCCGGGACCGCCCGGGACCGCCCGGGACCGCCTGGGACCGCCCGGGACCGCCCGGGACCGCCGGGGACCGCTCCGGACCGCCCAGGACCGCCCGGGACCGCCCGGGACCACCCCGGACCGCCCGGGACCGCCCGGGACCGCCCCGGACCGCCCGGGACTGCCCGGGACCGCCCCAGACCGTCTGGGACCGCCCGGGACCACACGGGACCGCCCGGGACCGCCCCGGACCGCCCGGGACCGCCCGGGACCGCCCCGGACCGCCCGGGACCGCCCGGGATCGCCCCGTCCACCCGGCATCGCCCGTGACCGCCCGGGACCGCCCAGGACCGCCCGGGACCGCCCGGGACTGCCCGGGACTGCCCGGGACCGCCCGGGACCGCCCCCGACCGCCCGGGACCGCCCGGGACTGCCCCGGACCGCCCGGGACCGGCCGGGACCGCCCAGGACCGCCCGGGACCGCCCGGAACCGCCCAGGACCGCCCAGGACCGCCCGGAACCGCCCGGGACCACCCCGGACCGCCCCGGACCGCCCGGGACCGCCCGGGACCGCCCGGGAACGCCCGGGACCGCCCGGGACCGCCCGGGACCGCCCCGGACCACCCGGGACCGCCCCGGACTGCCCGGGACCGCCCCGGACCGCCCGGGACCGCCCGGGACCGCTCGGGACCGCCCGGGACCGCCCGGGACCGCCCAGGACCGCCCTGGACCACCCGGGACCGCCCTGGAACGCCCCGGACCGCCCGGGACCGGCCCGGACCGCCCGGGACCGCCCCGGACCGCCCCGGACCGCCCCGGACCGCCCAGGACCGCCCCGGAGTGCCCGTGACCGCCCGGGACCACCCGGGACCGCCCGGGACCGCCCGGGACCGCCCGGGACCGCCCCGGACCGCCCGGGACCGCCCCGGACCGCCCGGGACCGCCCGGGACCGCCCGGGACCGCCCGGGACCGCCCAGGACCGCCCTGGACCGCCCGGGACCGCCCTGGAACGCCCCGGACAGCCCAGGACCGGTCCGGACCGCCCGGGACCGCCCCGGACTGCCCGGGACCGCCCGGGACTGCCCGGGACCGCCCGGGACCGCCCGGGACCGCCCCGGACTGCCCGGGACCGCCCGGGACCGCCCCGGACTGCCCGGGAACGCCCGGGACCGCCCCGGACCGCCCCGGACCGCCCCATGGCCACCAGCACAATGTCCCCCATGCAATATGGCTGACTTGGAAGTCACCTATACAAGACAACCAGCACAATGTCCCCCATGCAATATGGCTGACTTGGAAGTCACCTATAGAACATGGCCACCAGCACAATGTCCCCCATGCAATATGGCTGACTTGGAAGTCACCTATAGAACATGGCTACCAGCACAATGTCCCCCAAGCAATATGGCTGACTTGGAAGTCACCTATAGAACATGGCAACCAGCACAATGTCCCCAAGCAATATGGCTGACTTGGAAGTCACCTATATTGCTTGGGCACAATGTCCCCCATGCAATATGGCTGACTTGGAAGTCACCTATACAATACAACCAGCACAATGTCCCCCATGCAATATGGCTGACTTGGAAGTCACCTATAGAACATGGCAACCAGCACAATGTCCCCCAAGCAATATGGCTGACTTGGAAGTCACCTATACAAGACAACCAGCACAATGTCCCCCATGCAATATGGCTGACTTGGAAGTCACCTATAGGACATGGCAACCAGCACAATGTCCCCCATGCAATATGGCTGACTTGGAAGTCACCTATACAATACAACCAGCACAATGTCCCCCATGCAATATGGCTGACTTGGAAGTCACCTATACAATACAACCAGCACAATGTCCCCCATGCAATATGGCTGACTTGGAAGTCACCTATACAACACAACCAGCACAATGTCCCCCATTCAATATGGCTGACTTGGAAGTCACCTATACAAGACAACCAGCACAATGTCCCCCATGCAATATGGCTGACTTGTAAGTCACCTATAGAACATGGCCACCAGCACAATGTCCCCCATGCAATATGGCTGACTTGGAAGTCACCTATAGAACATGGCAACCAGCACAATGTCCCCCAAGCAATATGGCTGACTTGGAAGTCACCTATACAAGACAACCAGCACAATTTCCCCCATGCAATATGGCTGACTTGGAAGTCACCTATAGGACATGGCAACCAGCACAATGTCCCCCATGCAATATGGATGACTTGGAAGTCACCTATACAATACAACCAGTACAATGTCCCCCATGCAATATGGCTGACTTGGAAGTCACCTATACAACATGGCAACCAGCACAATGTCCCCAATGCAATATGGCTGACTTGGAAGTCACCTATAGAACATGGCCACCAGCACAATGTCCCCCATGCAATATGGCTGACTTGGAAGTCACCTATACAACATGGCAACCAGCACAATGTCCCCCAAGCAATATGGCTGACTTGGAAGTCACCTATAGAACATGGCCACCAGCACAATGTCCCCCAAGCAATATGGCTGACTTGGAAGTCACCTATAGAACATGGCAACCAGCACAATGTCCCCCAAGCAATATGGCTGACTTGGAAGTCACCTATACAAGACAACCAGCACAATGTCCCCCATGCAATATGGCTGACTTGGAAGTCACCTATAGGACATGGCAACCAGCACAATGTCCCCCATGCAATATGGCTGACTTGGAAGTCACCTATAGAACATGGCCACCAGCACAATGTCCCCCAAGCAATATGGCTCACTTGGAAGTCACCTATACAATACAACCAGCACAATGTCCCCCATGCAATATGGCTGACTTAGAAGTCACCTATACAAGACAACCAGCACAATGTCCCCCATGCAATATGGCTGACTTGGAAGTCACCTATAGAACATGGCCACCAGCACAATGTCCCCCATGCAATATGGCTGACTTGGAAGTCACCTATACAACATGGCAACCAGCACAATGTCCCCCAAGCAATATGGCTGACTTGGAAGTCACCTATAGAACATGGCAACCAGCACAATGTCCCCCATGCAATATGTCTGACTTGGAAGTCACCTATACAAGACAACCAGCACAATGTCCCCCATGCAATATGGCTGACTTGGAAGTCAGCTATACAATACAACCAGCACAATGTCTCCCATGCAATATGTCTGACTTGGAAGTCACCTATACAATACAACCAGCACAATGTCCCCCATGCAATATGGCTGACTTGGAAGTCACCTATACAACACAAAAAGCACAATGTCCCCCATGCAATATGGCTGACTTGGAAGTCACCTATACAAGACAACCAGCACAATGTCCCCCATGCAATATGGCTGACTTGGAAGTCACCTATACAAGACAACCAGCACAATGTCCCCCATGCAATATGGCTGACTTGGAAGTCACCTAAACAACATGGCAACCAGCACAATGTCCCCCATGCAATATGGCTGACTTGGAAGTCACCTATACAAGAAACCAGCACAATGTCCCCCATGCAATGTGGCTAACTTGGAAGTCACCTATAGAACATGGCCACCAGCACAATGTCCCCCATGCAATATGGCTGACTTGGAAGTCACCTATACAACATGGCAACCAGCACAATGTCCCCCATGCAATATGGCTGACTTGGAAGTCACCTATACAATACAACCAGCACAATGTCCCCCAAGCAATATGGCTGACTTGGAAGTCACCTATACAAGACAACCAGCACAATGTCCCCCATGCAATATGGCTGACTTGGAAGTCACGTATAGGACATGGCCACCAGGACAATGTCCCCCATGCAATATGGCTGACTTGGAAGTCACCTATACAATACAACCAGCACAATGTCCCCCATGCAATATGGCTGACTTGAAAGTCACCTATACAATACAACCAGCACAATGTCCCCCATGCAATATGGCTGATTTGGAAGTCACCTATACAACACAACCAGCACAATGTCCCCCATGCAATATGGCTGACTTGGAAGTCACCTATAGAATATGGCCACCAGCACAATGTCCCCCATGCAATATGGCTGACTTGGAAGTCACCTATACAACATGGCAACCAGCACAATGTCCCCCATGCAATATGGCTGACTTGGAAGTCACCTATAGAACATGGCCACCAGCACAATGTCCCCCATGCAATATGGCTGACTTGGAAGTCACCTATACAACATGGCAACCAGCACAATGTCCCCCAAGCAATATGGCTGACTTGGAAGTCACCTATAGAACATGGCCACCAGCACAATGTCCCCCAAGCAATATGGCTGACTTGGAAGTCACCTATAGAACATGGCAACCAGCACAATGTCCCCCAAGCAATATGGCTGACTTGGAAGTCACCTATACAAGACAACCAGCACAATGTCCCCCATGCAATATGGCTGACTTGGAAGTCACCTATAGGACATGGCAACAAGCACAATGTCCCCCATGCAATATGGCTGACTTGGAAGTCACCTATAGAATATGGCCACCAGCTAAATGTCCCCCAAGCAATATGGCTCACTTGGAAGTCACCTATACAATACAACCAGCACAATGTCCCCCATGCAATATGGCTGACTTGGAAGTCACCTATACAATACAACCAGCACAATGTCCCAAATGCAATATGGCTGACTTGGAAGTCACCTATAGAACATGGCCACCAGCACAATGTCCCCCATGCAATATGGCTGACTTGGAAGTCACCTATACAACATGGCAAGCAGCACAATGTCCCCCATGCAATATGGCTGACTTGGAAGTCACCTATACAATACAACCAGCACAATGTCCCCCAAGCAATATGGCTGACTTGGAAGTCACCTATACAAGACAACCAGCACAATGTCCCCCATGCAATATGGCTGACTTGGAAGTCACCTATAGGACATGGCCACCAGCACAATGTCCCCCAAGCAATATGGCTCACTTGGAAGTCACCTATACAATACAACCAGCACAATGTCCCCCATGCAATATGGCTGACTTGGAAGTCACCTATACAATACAACCAGCACAATGTCCCAAATGCAATATGGCTGAATTGGAAGTCACCTATAGAACATGGCCACCAGCACAATGTCCCCCATGCAATATGGCTGACTTGGAAGTCACCTATACAACATGACAACCAGCACAATGTCCCCCATGCAATATGGCTGACTTGGAAGTCACCTATACAATACAACCAGCACAATGTCCCCCAAGCAATATGGCTGACTTGGAAGTCACCTATACAAGACAACCAGCACAATGTCCCCCATGCAATATGGCTGACTTGGAAGTCACCTATACAATACAACGAGCACAATGTCCCCCATGCAATATATCTGATTTGGAAGTCACCTATACAACACAACCAGCACAATGTCCCCTATACAAGACAACCAGCACAATGTCCCAAATGCAATATGGCTGACTTGGAAGTCACCTATAGAACATGGCCACCAGCACAATGTCCCCCATGCAATATGGCTGACTTGGAAGTCACCTATACAACATGGCAACCAGCACAATTTCCCCCATGAAATATGGCTGACTTGGAAGTCACCTATACAATACAACCAGCACAATGTCCCCCAAGCAATATGGCTGACTTGGAAGTCACCTATACAATACAACCAGCACAATGTCCCCCATGCAATATGGCTGACTTGGAAGTCACCTATACAATACAACCAGCACAATGTCCCCCAAGCAATATTGCTGACTTGGAAGTCACCTATAGAACATGGCCACCAGCACAATGTCCCCCAAGCAATATAGCTGACTTGGAAGTCACCTATAGAACATGGCAACCAGCACAATGTCCCCCAAGCAATATGGCTGACTTGGAAGTCACCTATACAAGACAACCAGCACAATGTCCCCCATGCAATATGGCTGACTTGGAAGTCACCTATAGGACATGGCAACCAGCACAATGTCCCCCATGCAATATGGCTGACTTGGAAGTCACCTATAGAACATGGCCACCAGCACAATGTCCCCCAAGCAATATGGCTCACTTGGAAGTCACCTATAGAACATGGCAACCAGCACAATGTCCCCAAAGCAATATGGCTGACTTGGAAGTCACCTATAGGACATGGCAACCAGCACAATGTCCCCCATGCAATATGGCTGACTTGGAAGTCACCTATAGAACATGGCCACCAGCACAATGTCCCCCATGCAATATGGCTGACTTGGATGTCACCTATAGAACATGGCCACCAGCACAATGTCCCCCATGCAACACGGCTGACTTGGAAGTCACCTATACAATACAACCAGCACAATGTACCCAAGCAATATGGCTCACTTGGAAGTCACCTATACAACATGGCAACCAGCACAATGTCCCCCATGCAATATGGCTCACTTGGAAGTCACCCATACAACATGGCAACCAGCACAATGTCCCCCATGCAATATGGCTGACTTGGAAGTCACCTATACAACATGGCAACCAGCACAATGTCCCCCATGCAATATGGCTGACTTGGAAGTCACCTATACAATACAACCAGCACAATGTCCCCCATGCAATATGGCTGACTTGGAAGTCACCTATACAATACAACCAGCACAATGTCCCCCATGCAATATGGCTGACTTGGAAGTCACCTATACAATACAACCAGCACAATGTCCCCCAAGCAATATTGCTGACTTGGAAGTCACCTATAGAACATGGCCACCAGCACAATGTCCCCCAAGCAATATGGCTGACTTGGAAGTCACCTATAGAACATGGCAACCAGCACAATGTCCCCCAAGCAATATGGCTGACTTGGAAGTCACCTATACAAGACAACCAGCACAATGTCCCCCATGCAATATGGCTGACTTGGAAGTCACCTATAGGACATGGCAACCAGCACAATGTCCCCCATGCAATATGGCTGACTTGGAAGTCACCTATAGAACATGGCCACCAGCACAATGTCCCCCAAGCAATATGGCTCACTTGGAAGTCACCTATAGAACATGGCAACCAGCACAATGTCCCCAAAGCAATATGGCTGACTTGGAAGTCACCTATAGGACATGGCAACCAGCACAATGTCCCCCATGCAATATGGCTGACTTGGAAGTCACCTATAGAACATGGCCACCAGCACAATGTCCCCCATGCAATATGGCTGACTTGGATGTCACCTATAGAACATGGCCACCAGCACAATGTCCCCCATGCAACACGGCTGACTTGGAAGTCACCTATACAATACAACCAGCACAATGTACCCAAGCAATATGGCTCACTTGGAAGTCACCTATACAACATGGCAACCAGCACAATGTCCCCCATGCAATATGGCTCATTTGGAAGTCACCCATACAACATGGCAACCAGCACAATGTCCCCCATGCAATATGGCTGACTTGGAAGTCACCTATACAACATGGCAACCAGCACAATGTCCCCCATGCAATATGGCTGACTTGGAAGTCACCTATACAATACAACCAGCACAATGTCCCCCAAGCAATATGGTTGACTTGGAAGTCACCTATAGAACATGGCCACCAGCACAATGTCCCCCATGCAATATGGCTGACTTGGAAGTCACCTATACAAGACAACCAGCACAATGTCCCCCATGCAATATGGCTGACTTGGAAGTCACCTATAGAACATGGCCACCAGCACAATGTCCCCCATGCAATATGGCTGACTTGGAAGTCACCTATAGAACATGGCCACCAGCACAATGTCCCCCAAGCAATATGGCTGACTTGGAAGTCACCTATAGAACATGGCAATCAGCACAATGTCCCCAAGCAATATGGCTGACTTGGAAGTCACCTATAGAACATGGCAACCAGCACAATGTCCCCCAAGCAATATGGCTGACTTGGAAGTCACCTATACAAGACAACCAGCACAATGTCTCCCATGCAATATGGCTGACTTGGAAGTCACCTATAGGACATGGCAACCAGCACAATGTCCCCCATGCAATATGGCTGACTTGGAAGTCAGCTATACAATCCAACCAGCACAATGTCCCCCATGCAATATGTCTGACTTGGAAGTCACCTATACAATACAACCAGCACAATGTCCCCCATGCAATATGGCTGACTTGGAAGTCACCTATACAACACAAAAAGCACAATGTCCCCCATGCAATATGGCTGACTTGGAAGTCACCTATACAAGACAACCAGCACAATGTCCCCCATGCAATATGGCTGACTTGGAAGTCACCTATACAATACAACCAGCACAATGTCCCCCATGCAATATGGCTGACTTGGTTGTCACCTATAGAACATGGCCACCAGCACAATGTCCCCCATGCAACACGGCTGACTTGGAAGTCACCTATACAATACAACCAGCACAATGTACCCAAGCAATATGGCTCACTTGGAAGTCACCTATACAACATGGCAACCAGCACAATGTCCCCCATGCAATATGGCTCACTTGGAAGTCACCCATACAACATGGCAACCAGCACAATGTACCCCATGCAATATGGCTCACTTGGAAGTCACCTATACAACATGGCAACCAGCACAATGTCCCCCATGCAATATGGCTGACTTGGAAGTCACCTATACAATACAACCAGCACAATGTCCCCCAAGCAATATGGTTGACTTGGAAGTCACCTATAGAACATGGCCACCAGCACAATGTCCCCCATGCAATATGGCTGACTTGGAAGTCACCTATACAAGACAACCAGCACAATGTCCCCCATGCAATATGGCTGACTTGGAAGTCACCTATAGAACATGGCCACCAGCACAATGTCCCCCATGCAATATGGCTGACTTGGAAGTCACCTATAGAACATGGCCACCAGCACAATGTCCCCCAAGCAATATGACTGACTTGGAAGTCACCTATAGAACATGGCAACCAGCACAATGTCCCCAAGCAATATGGCTGACTTGGAAGTCACCTATACAAGACAACCAGCACAATGTCCCCCATGCAATATGGCTGACTTGGAAGTCACCTATAGGACATGGCAACCAGCACAATGTCCCTCATGCAATATGGCTGACTTGGAAGTCACCTATACAACACAAAAAGCACAATGTCCCCCATGCAATATGGCTGACTTGGAAGTCGCCTATACAAGACAACCAGCACAATGTCCCCCATGCAATATGGCTGACTTGGAAGTCACCTATACAATACAACCAGCACAATGTCCCCCATGCAATATGGCTGACTTGGATGTCACCTATAGAACATGGCCACCAGCACAATGTCCCCCATGCAACACGGCTGACTTGGAAGTCACCTATACAATACAACCAGCACAATGTACCCAAGCAATATGGCTCACTTGGAAGTCACCTATACAACATGGCAACCAGCACAATGTCCCCCATGCAATATGGCTCACTTGGAAGTCACCCATACAACATGGCAACCAGCACAATGTCCCCCATGCAATATGGCTCACTTGGAAGTCACCTATACAACATGGCAACCAGCACAATGTCCCCCATGCAATATGGCTGACTTGGAAGTCACCTATACAATACAACCAGCACAATGTCCCCCAAGCAATATGGCTGACTTGGAAGTCACCTATAGAACATGGCCACCAGCACAATGTCCCCCATGCAATATGGCTGACTTGGAAGTCACCTATACAAGACAACCAGCACAATGTCCCCCATGCAATATGGCTGACTTGGAAGTCACCTATAGAACATGGCCACCAGCACAATGTCCCCCATGCAATATGGCTGACTTGGAAGTCACCTATAGAACATGGCCACCAGCACAATGTCCCCCAAGCAATATGGCTGACTTGGAAGTCACCTATAGAACATGGCAACCAGCACAATGTAAGCAAGCAATATGGCTGACTTGGAAGTCACCTATATTGCTTGGGCACAATGTCCCCCATGCAATATGGCTGACTTGGAAGTCACCTATACAATACAACCAGCACAATGTCCCCCATGCAATATGGCTGACTTGGAAGTCACCTATAGAACATGGCAACCAGCACAATGTCCCCCAAGCAATATGGCTGACTTGGAAGTCACCTATACAAGACAACCAGCACAATGTCCCCCATGCAATATGGCTGACTTGGAAGTCACCTATAGGACATGGCAACCAGCACAATGTCCCCCATGCAATATGGCTGACTTGGAAGTCACCTATACAATACAACCAGCACAATGTCCCCCATGCAATATGGCTGACTTGGAAGTCACCTATACAATACAACCAGCACAATGTCCCCCATGCAATATGGCTGACTTGGAAGTCACCTATACAACACAACCAGCACAATGTCCCCCATTCAATATGGCTGACTTGGAAGTCACCTATACAAGACAACCAGCACAATGTCCCCCATGCAATATGGCTGACTTGTAAGTCACCTATAGAACATGGCCACCAGCACAATGTCCCCCATGCAATATGGCTGACTTGGAAGTCACCTATAGAACATGGCAACCAGCACAATGTCCCCCAAGCAATATGGCTGACTTGGAAGTCACCTATACAAGACAACCAGCACAATTTCCCCCATGCAATATGGCTGACTTGGAAGTCACCTATAGGACATGGCAACCAGCACAATGTCCCCCATGCAATATGGATGACTTGGAAGTCACCTATACAATACAACCAGCACAATGTCCCCCATGCAATATGGCTGACTTGGATGTCACCTATAGAACATGGCCACCAGCACAATGTCCCCCATGCAATATGGCTGACTTGGAAGTCACCTATACAACATGGCCACCAGCACAATGTCCCCCATGCAATATGGCTGACTTGGAAGTCACCTATACAACATGGCAACCAGCACAATGTCCCCCAAGCAATATGGCTGACTTGGAAGTCACCTATAGAACATGGCCACCAGCACAATGTCCCCCAAGCAATATGGCTGACTTGGAAGTCACCTATAGAACATGGCAACCAGCACAATGTCCCCCAAGCAATATGGCTGACTTGGAAGTCACCTATACAAGACAACCAGCACAATGTCCCCCATGCAATATGGCTGACTTGGAAGTCACCTATAGGACATGGCAACCAGCACAATGTCCCCCATGCAATATGGCTGACTTGGAAGTCACCTATAGAACATGGCCACCAGCACAATGTCCCCCAAGCAATATGGCTCACTTGGAAGTCACCTATACAATACAACCAGCACAATGTCCCCCATGCAATATGGCTGACTTAGAAGTCACCTATACAAGACAACCAGCACAATGTCCCCCATGCAATATGGCTGACTTGGAAGTCACCTATACAACATGGCAACCAGCACAATGTCCCCCAAGCAATATGGCTGACTTGGAAGTCACCTATAGAACATGGCAACCAGCACAATGTCCCCCAAGCAATATGGCTGACTTGGAAGTCACCTATACAAGACAACCAGCACAATGTCTCCCATGCAATATGGCTGACTTGGAAGTCACCTATAGGACATGGCAACCAGCACAATGTCTCCCATGCAATATGGCTGACTTGGAAGTCACCTATACAAGACAACCAGCACAATGTCCCCCATGCAATATGGCTGACTTGGAAGTCGCCTATACAAGACAACCAGCACAATGTCCCCCATGCAATATGGCTGACTTGGAAGTCACCTATACAATACAACCAGCACAATGTCCCCCATGCAATATGGCTGACTTGGATGTCACCTATAGAACATGGCCACCTGCACAATGTCCCCCATGCAACACGGCTGACTTGGAAGTCACCTATACAATACAACCAGCACAATGTACCCAAGCAATATGGCTCACTTGGAAGTCACCTATACAACATGGCAACCAGCACAATGTCCCCCATGCAATATGGCTCACTTGGAAGTCACCCATACAACATGGCAACCAGCACAATGTCCCCCATGCAATATGGCTCACTTGGAAGTCACCTATACAACATGGCAACCAGCACAATGTCCCCCATGCAATATGGCTGACTTGGAAGTCACCTATACAATACAACCAGCACAATGTCCCCCAAGCAATATGGCTGACTTGGAAGTCACCTATAGAACATGGCCACCAGCACAATGTCCCCCATGCAATATGGCTGACTTGGAAGTCACCTATACAAGACAACCAGCACAATGTCCCCCATGCAATATGGCTGACTTGGAAGTCACCTATAAAACATGGCCACCAGCACAATGTCCCCCATGCAATATGGCTGACTTGGAAGTCACCTATAGAACATGGCCACCAGCACAATGTCCCCCAAGCAATATGGCTGACTTGGAAGTCACCTATAGAACATGGCAACCAGCACAATGTCCCCAAGCAATATGGCTGACTTGGAAGTCACCTATATTGCTTGGGCACAATGTCCCCCATGCAATATGGCTGACTTGGAAGTCACCTATACAATACAACCAGCACAATGTCCCCCATGCAATATGGCTGACTTGGAAGTCACCTATACAATACAACCAGTACAATGTCCACCATGCAATATGGCTGACTTGGAAGTCACCTATACAACATGGCAACCAGCACAATGTCCCCAATGCAATATGGCTGACTTGGAAGTCACCTATAGAACATGGCCACCAGCACAATGTCCCCCATGCAATATGGCTGACTTGGAAGTCACCTATACAACATGGCAACCAGCACAATGTCCCCCAAGCAATATGGCTGACTTGGAAGTCACCTATAGAACATGGCCACCAGCACAATGTCCCCCAAGCAATATGGCTGACTTGGAAGTCACCTATAGAACATGGCAACCAGCACAATGTCCCCCAAGCAATATGGCTGACTTGGAAGTCACCTATACAAGACAACCAGCACAATGTCCCCCATGCAATATGGCTGACTTGGAAGTCACCTATAGGACATGGCAACCAGCACAATGTCCCCCATGCAATATGGCTGACTTGGAAGTCACCTATAGAACATGGCCACCAGCACAATGTCCCCCAAGCAATATGGCTCACTTGGAAGTCACCTATACAATACAACCAGCACAATGTCCCCCATGCAATATGGCTGACTTAGAAGTCACCTATACAAGACAACCAGCACAATGTCCCCCATGCAATATGGCTGACTTGGAAGTCACCTATAGAACATGGCCACCAGCACAATGTCCCCCATGCAATATGGCTGACTTGGAAGTCACCTATACAACATGGCAACCAGCACAATGTCCCCCAAGCAATATGGCTGACTTGGAAGTCACCTATAGAACATGGCAACCAGCACAATGTCCCCCATGCAATATGGCTGACTTGGAAGTCACCTATACAAGACAACCAGCACAATGTCCCCCATGCAATATGGCTGACTTGGAAGTCAGCTATACAATACAACCAGCACAATGTCTCCCATGCAATATGTCTGACTTGGAAGTCACCTATACAATACAACCAGCACAATGTCCCCCATGCAATATGGCTGACTTGGAAGTCACCTATACAACACAAAAAGCACAATGTCCCCCATGCAATATGGCTGACTTGGAAGTCACCTATACAAGACAACCAGCACAATGTCCCCCATGCAATATGGCTGACTTGGAAGTCACCTATACAAGACAACCAGCACAATGTCCCCCATGCAATATGGCTGACTTGGAAGTCACCTAAACAACATGGCAACCAGCACAATGTCCCCCATGCAATATGGCTGACTTGGAAGTCACCTATACAAGAAACCAGCACAATGTCCCCCATGCAATGTGGCTAACTTGGAAGTCACCTATAGAACATGGCCACCAGCACAATGTCCCCCATGCAATATGGCTGACTTGGAAGTCACCTATACAACATGGCAACCAGCACAATGTCCCCCATGCAATATGGCTGACTTGGAAGTCACCTATACAATACAACCAGCACAATGTCCCCCAAGCAATATGGCTGACTTGGAAGTCACCTATACAAGACAACCAGCACAATGTCCCCCATGCAATATGGCTGACTTGGAAGTCACGTATAGGACATGGCCACCAGGACAATGTCCCCCATGCAATATGGCTGACTTGGAAGTCACCTATACAATACAACCAGCACAATGTCCCCCATGCAATATGGCTGACTTGGAAGTCACCTATACAATACAACCAGCACAATGTCCCCCATGCAATATGGCTGATTTGGAAGTCACCTATACAACACAACCAGCACAATGTCCCCCATGCAATATGGCTGACTTGGAAGTCACCTATAGAATATGGCCACCAGCACAATGTCCCCCATGCAATATGGCTGACTTGGAAGTCACCTATACAACATGGCAACCAGCACAATGTCCCCCATGCAATATGGCTGACTTGGAAGTCACCTATAGAACATGGCCACCAGCACAATGTCCCCCATGCAATATGGCTGACTTGGAAGTCACCTATACAACATGGCAACCAGCACAATGTCCCCCAAGCAATATGGCTGACTTGGAAGTCACCTATAGAACATGGCCACCAGCACAATGTCCCCCAAGCAATATGGCTGACTTGGAAGTCACCTATAGAACATGGCAACCAGCACAATGTCCCCCAAGCAATATGGCTGACTTGGAAGTCACCTATACAAGACAACCAGCACAATGTCCCCCATGCAATATGGCTGACTTGGAAGTCACCTATAGGACATGGCAACAAGCACAATGTCCCCCATGCAATATGGCTGACTTGGAAGTCACCTATAGAATATGGCCACCAGCTAAATGTCCCCCAAGCAATATGGCTCACTTGGAAGTCACCTATACAATACAACCAGCACAATGTCCCCCATGCAATATGGCTGACTTGGAAGTCACCTATACAATACAACCAGCACAATGTCCCAAATGCAATATGGCTGACTTGGAAGTCACCTATAGAACATGGCCACCAGCACAATGTCCCCCATGCAATATGGCTGACTTGGAAGTCACCTATACAACATGGCAAGCAGCACAATGTCCCCCATGCAATATGGCTGACTTGGAAGTCACCTATACAATACAACCAGCACAATGTCCCCCAAGCAATATGGCTGACTTGGAAGTCACCTATACAAGACAACCAGCACAATGTCCCCCATGCAATATGGCTGACTTGGAAGTCACCTATAGGACATGGCCACCAGCACAATGTCCCCCAAGCAATATGGCTCACTTGGAAGTCACCTATACAATACAACCAGCACAATGTCCCCCATGCAATATGGCTGACTTGGAAGTCACCTATACAATACAACCAGCACAATGTCCCAAATGCAATATGGCTGAATTGGAAGTCACCTATAGAACATGGCCACCAGCACAATGTCCCCCATGCAATATGGCTGACTTGGAAGTCACCTATACAACATGACAACCAGCACAATGTCCCCCATGCAATATGGCTGACTTGGAAGTCACCTATACAATACAACCAGCACAATGTCCCCCAAGCAATATGGCTGACTTGGAAGTCACCTATACAAGACAACCAGCACAATGTCCCCCATGCAATATGGCTGACTTGGAAGTCACCTATACAATACAACGAGCACAATGTCCCCCATGCAATATGGCTGATTTGGAAGTCACCTATACAACACAACCAGCACAATGTCCCCTATACAAGACAACCAGCACAATGTCCCAAATGCAATATGGCTGACTTGGAAGTCACCTATAGAACATGGCCACCAGCACAATGTCCCCCATGCAATATGGCTGACTTGGAAGTCACCTATACAACATGGCAACCAGCACAATTTCCCCCATGCAATATGGCTGACTTGGAAGTCACCTATACAATACAACCAGCACAATGTCCCCCAAGCAATATGGCTGACTTGGAAGTCACCTATACAATACAACCAGCACAATGTCCCCCATGCAATATGGCTGACTTGGAAGTCACCTATACAATACAACCAGCACAATGTCCCCCAAGCAATATTGCTGACTTGGAAGTCACCTATAGAACATGGCCACCAGCACAATGTCCCCCAAGCAATATGGCTGACTTGGAAGTCACCTATAGAACATGGCAACCAGCACAATGTCCCCCAAGCAATATGGCTGACTTGGAAGTCACCTATACAAGACAACCAGCACAATGTCCCCCATGCAATATGGCTGACTTGGAAGTCACCTATAGGACATGGCAACCAGCACAATGTCCCCCATGCAATATGGCTGACTTGGAAGTCACCTATAGAACATGGCCACCAGCACAATGTCCCCCAAGCAATATGGCTCACTTGGAAGTCACCTATAGAACATGGCAACCAGCACAATGTCCCCAAAGCAATATGGCTGACTTGGAAGTCACCTATAGGACATGGCAACCAGCACAATGTCCCCCAAGCAATATGGCTCACTTGGAAGTCACCTATACAATACAACCAGCACAATGTCCCCCATGCAATATGGCTGACTTAGAAGTCACCTATACAAGACAACCAGCACAATGTCCCCCATGCAATATGGCTGACTTGGAAGTCACCTATAGAACATGGCCACCAGCACAATGTCCCCCATGCAATATGGCTGACTTGGAAGTCACCTATACAACATGGCAACCAGCACAATGTCCCCCAAGCAATATGGCTGACTTGGAAGTCACCTATAGAACATGGCAACCAGCACAATGTCCCCCATGCAATATGGCTGACTTGGAAGTCACCTATACAAGACAACCAGCACAATGTCCCCTATGCAATATGGCTGACTTGGAAGTCAGCTATACAATACAACCAGCACAATGTCTCCCATGCAATATGTCTGACTTGGAAGTCACCTATACAATACAACCAGCACAATGTCCCCCATGCAATATGGCTGACTTGGAAGTCACCTATACAACACAAAAAGCACAATGTCCCCCATGCAATATGGCTGACTTGGAAGTCACCTATACAAGACAACCAGCACAATGTCCCCCATGCAATATGGCTGACTTGGAAGTCACCTATACAAGACAACCAGCACAATGTCCCCCATGCAATATGGCTGACTTGGAAGTCACCTAAACAACATGGCAACCAGCACAATGTCCCCCATGCAATATGGCTGACTTGGAAGTCACCTATACAAGAAACCAGCACAATGTCCCCCATGCAATGTGGCTAACTTGGAAGTCACCTATAGAACATGGCCACCAGCACAATGTCCCCCATGCAATATGGCTGACTTGGAAGTCACCTATACAACATGGCAACCAGCACAATGTCCCCCATGCAATATGGCTGACTTGGAAGTCACCTATACAATACAACCAGCACAATGTCCCCCAAGCAATATGGCTGACTTGGAAGTCACCTATACAAGACAACCAGCACAATGTCCCCCATGCAATATGGCTGACTTGGAAGTCACGTATAGGACATGGCCACCAGGACAATGTCCCCCATGCAATATGGCTGACTTGGAAGTCACCTATACAATACAACCAGCACAATGTCCCCCATGCAATATGGCTGACTTGGAAGTCACCTATACAATACAACCAGCACAATGTCCCCCATGCAATATGGCTGATTTGGAAGTCACCTATACAACACAACCAGCACAATGTCCCCCATGCAATATGGCTGACTTGGAAGTCACCTATAGAATATGGCCACCAGCACAATGTCCCCCATGCAATATGGCTGACTTGGAAGTCACCTATACAACATGGCAACCAGCACAATGTCCCCCATGCAATATGGCTGACTTGGAAGTCACCTATAGAACATGGCCACCAGCACAATGTCCCCCATGCAATATGGCTGACTTGGAAGTCACCTATACAACATGGCAACCAGCACAATGTCCCCCAAGCAATATGGCTGACTTGGAAGTCACCTATAGAACATGGCCACCAGCACAATGTCCCCCAAGCAATATGGCTGACTTGGAAGTCACCTATAGAACATGGCAACCAGCACAATGTCCCCCAAGCAATATGGCTGACTTGGAAGTCACCTATACAAGACAACCAGCACAATGTCCCCCATGCAATATGGCTGACTTGGAAGTCACCTATAGGACATGGCAACAAGCACAATGTCCCCCATGCAATATGGCTGACTTGGAAGTCACCTATAGAATATGGCCACCAGCTAAATGTCCCCCAAGCAATATGGCTCACTTGGAAGTCACCTATACAATACAACCAGCACAATGTCCCCCATGCAATATGGCTGACTTGGAAGTCACCTATACAATACAACCAGCACAATGTCCCAAATGCAATATGGCTGACTTGGAAGTCACCTATAGAACATGGCCACCAGCACAATGTCCCCCATGCAATATGGCTGACTTGGAAGTCACCTATACAACATGGCAAGCAGCACAATGTCCCCCATGCAATATGGCTGACTTGGAAGTCACCTATACAATACAACCAGCACAATGTCCCCCAAGCAATATGGCTGACTTGGAAGTCACCTATACAAGACAACCAGCACAATGTCCCCCATGCAATATGGCTGACTTGGAAGTCACCTATAGGACATGGCCACCAGCACAATGTCCCCCAAGCAATATGGCTCACTTGGAAGTCACCTATACAATACAACCAGCACAATGTCCCCCATGCAATATGGCTGACTTGGAAGTCACCTATACAATACAACCAGCACAATGTCCCAAATGCAATATGGCTGAATTGGAAGTCACCTATAGAACATGGCCACCAGCACAATGTCCCCCATGCAATATGGCTGACTTGGAAGTCACCTATACAACATGACAACCAGCACAATGTCCCCCATGCAATATGGCTGACTTGGAAGTCACCTATACAATACAACCAGCACAATGTCCCCCAAGCAATATGGCTGACTTGGAAGTCACCTATACAAGACAACCAGCACAATGTCCCCCATGCAATATGGCTGACTTGGAAGTCACCTATACAATACAACGAGCACAATGTCCCCCATGCAATATGGCTGATTTGGAAGTCACCTATACAACACAACCAGCACAATGTCCCCTATACAAGACAACCAGCACAATGTCCCAAATGCAATATGGCTGACTTGGAAGTCACCTATAGAACATGGCCACCAGCACAATGTCCCCCATGCAATATGGCTGACTTGGAAGTCACCTATACAACATGGCAACCAGCACAATTTCCCCCATGCAATATGGCTGACTTGGAAGTCACCTATACAATACAACCAGCACAATGTCCCCCAAGCAATATGGCTGACTTGGAAGTCACCTATACAATACAACCAGCACAATGTCCCCCATGCAATATGGCTGACTTGGAAGTCACCTATACAATACAACCAGCACAATGTCCCCCAAGCAATATTGCTGACTTGGAAGTCACCTATAGAACATGGCCACCAGCACAATGTCCCCCAAGCAATATGGCTGACTTGGAAGTCACCTATAGAACATGGCAACCAGCACAATGTCCCCCAAGCAATATGGCTGACTTGGAAGTCACCTATACAAGACAACCAGCACAATGTCCCCCATGCAATATGGCTGACTTGGAAGTCACCTATAGGACATGGCAACCAGCACAATGTCCCCCATGCAATATGGCTGACTTGGAAGTCACCTATAGAACATGGCCACCAGCACAATGTCCCCCAAGCAATATGGCTCACTTGGAAGTCACCTATAGAACATGGCAACCAGCACAATGTCCCCAAAGCAATATGGCTGACTTGGAAGTCACCTATAGGACATGGCAACCAGCACAATGTCCCCCATGCAATATGGCTGACTTGGAAGTCACCTATAGAACATGGCCACCAGCACAATGTCCCCCATGCAATATGGCTGACTTGGATGTCACCTATAGAACATGGCCACCAGCACAATGTCCCCCATGCAACACGGCTGACTTGGAAGTCACCTATACAATACAACCAGCACAATGTACCCAAGCAATATGGCTCACTTGGAAGTCACCTATACAACATGGCAACCAGCACAATGTCCCCCATGCAATATGGCTCACTTGGAAGTCACCCATACAACATGGCAACCAGCACAATGTCCCCCATGCAATATGGCTGACTTGGAAGTCACCTATACAACATGGCAACCAGCACAATGTCCCCCATGCAATATGGCTGACTTGGAAGTCACCTATACAATACAACCAGCACAATGTCCCCCATGCAATATGGCTGACTTGGAAGTCACCTATACAATACAACCAGCACAATGTCCCCCATGCAATATGGCTGACTTGGAAGTCACCTATACAATACAACCAGCACAATGTCCCCCAAGCAATATTGCTGACTTGGAAGTCACCTATAGAACATGGCCACCAGCACAATGTCCCCCAAGCAATATGGCTGACTTGGAAGTCACCTATAGAACATGGCAACCAGCACAATGTCCCCCAAGCAATATGGCTGACTTGGAAGTCACCTATACAAGACAACCAGCACAATGTCCCCCATGCAATATGGCTGACTTGGAAGTCACCTATAGGACATGGCAACCAGCACAATGTCCCCCATGCAATATGGCTGACTTGGAAGTCACCTATAGAACATGGCCACCAGCACAATGTCCCCCAAGCAATATGGCTCACTTGGAAGTCACCTATAGAACATGGCAACCAGCACAATGTCCCCAAAGCAATATGGCTGACTTGGAAGTCACCTATAGGACATGGCAACCAGCACAATGTCCCCCATGCAATATGGCTGACTTGGAAGTCACCTATAGAACATGGCCACCAGCACAATGTCCCCCATGCAATATGGCTGACTTGGATGTCACCTATAGAACATGGCCACCAGCACAATGTCCCCCATGCAACACGGCTGACTTGGAAGTCACCTATACAATACAACCAGCACAATGTACCCAAGCAATATGGCTCACTTGGAAGTCACCTATACAACATGGCAACCAGCACAATGTCCCCCATGCAATATGGCTCATTTGGAAGTCACCCATACAACATGGCAACCAGCACAATGTCCCCCATGCAATATGGCTGACTTGGAAGTCACCTATACAACATGGCAACCAGCACAATGTCCCCCATGCAATATGGCTGACTTGGAAGTCACCTATACAATACAACCAGCACAATGTCCCCCAAGCAATATGGTTGACTTGGAAGTCACCTATAGAACATGGCCACCAGCACAATGTCCCCCATGCAATATGGCTGACTTGGAAGTCACCTATACAAGACAACCAGCACAATGTCCCCCATGCAATATGGCTGACTTGGAAGTCACCTATAGAACATGGCCACCAGCACAATGTCCCCCATGCAATATGGCTGACTTGGAAGTCACCTATAGAACATGGCCACCAGCACAATGTCCCCCAAGCAATATGGCTGACTTGGAAGTCACCTATAGAACATGGCAATCAGCACAATGTCCCCAAGCAATATGGCTGACTTGGAAGTCACCTATAGAACATGGCAACCAGCACAATGTCCCCCAAGCAATATGGCTGACTTGGAAGTCACCTATACAAGACAACCAGCACAATGTCTCCCATGCAATATGGCTGACTTGGAAGTCACCTATAGGACATGGCAACCAGCACAATGTCCCCCATGCAATATGGCTGACTTGGAAGTCAGCTATACAATCCAACCAGCACAATGTCCCCCATGCAATATGTCTGACTTGGAAGTCACCTATACAATACAACCAGCACAATGTCCCCCATGCAATATGGCTGACTTGGAAGTCACCTATACAACACAAAAAGCACAATGTCCCCCATGCAATATGGCTGACTTGGAAGTCACCTATACAAGACAACCAGCACAATGTCCCCCATGCAATATGGCTGACTTGGAAGTCACCTATACAATACAACCAGCACAATGTCCCCCATGCAATATGGCTGACTTGGATGTCACCTATAGAACATGGCCACCAGCACAATGTCCCCCATGCAACACGGCTGACTTGGAAGTCACCTATACAATACAACCAGCACAATGTACCCAAGCAATATGGCTCACTTGGAAGTCACCTATACAACATGGCAACCAGCACAATGTCCCCCATGCAATATGGCTCACTTGGAAGTCACCCATACAACATGGCAACCAGCACAATGTACCCCATGCAATATGGCTCACTTGGAAGTCACCTATACAACATGGCAACCAGCACAATGTCCCCCATGCAATATGGCTGACTTGGAAGTCACCTATACAATACAACCAGCACAATGTCCCCCAAGCAATATGGTTGACTTGGAAGTCACCTATAGAACATGGCCACCAGCACAATGTCCCCCATGCAATATGGCTGACTTGGAAGTCACCTATACAAGACAACCAGCACAATGTCCCCCATGCAATATGGCTGACTTGGAAGTCACCTATAGAACATGGCCACCAGCACAATGTCCCCCATGCAATATGGCTGACTTGGAAGTCACCTATAGAACATGGCCACCAGCACAATGTCCCCCAAGCAATATGACTGACTTGGAAGTCACCTATAGAACATGGCAACCAGCACAATGTCCCCAAGCAATATGGCTGACTTGGAAGTCACCTATACAAGACAACCAGCACAATGTCCCCCATGCAATATGGCTGACTTGGAAGTCACCTATAGGACATGGCAACCAGCACAATGTCCCTCATGCAATATGGCTGACTTGGAAGTCACCTATACAACACAAAAAGCACAATGTCCCCCATGCAATATGGCTGACTTGGAAGTCGCCTATACAAGACAACCAGCACAATGTCCCCCATGCAATATGGCTGACTTGGAAGTCACCTATACAATACAACCAGCACAATGTCCCCCATGCAATATGGCTGACTTGGATGTCACCTATAGAACATGGCCACCAGCACAATGTCCCCCATGCAACACGGCTGACTTGGAAGTCACCTATACAATACAACCAGCACAATGTACCCAAGCAATATGGCTCACTTGGAAGTCACCTATACAACATGGCAACCAGCACAATGTCCCCCATGCAATATGGCTGACTTGGAAGTCACCTATACAATACAACCAGCACAATGTCCCCCAAGCAATATGGTTGACTTGGAAGTCACCTATAGAACATGGCCACCAGCACAATGTCCCCCATGCAATATGGCTGACTTGGAAGTCACCTATACAAGACAACCAGCACAATGTCCCCCATGCAATATGGCTGACTTGGAAGTCACCTATAGAACATGGCCACCAGCACAATGTCCCCCATGCAATATGGCTGACTTGGAAGTCACCTATAGAACATGGCCACCAGCACAATGTCCCCCAAGCAATATGACTGACTTGGAAGTCACCTATAGAACATGGCAACCAGCACAATGTCCCCAAGCAATATGGCTGACTTGGAAGTCACCTATACAAGACAACCAGCACAATGTCCCCCATGCAATATGGCTGACTTGGAAGTCACCTATAGGACATGGCAACCAGCACAATGTCCCTCATGCAATATGGCTGACTTGGAAGTCACCTATACAACACAAAAAGCACAATGTCCCCCATGCAATATGGCTGACTTGGAAGTCGCCTATACAAGACAACCAGCACAATGTCCCCCATGCAATATGGCTGACTTGGAAGTCACCTATACAATACAACCAGCACAATGTCCCCCATGCAATATGGCTGACTTGGATGTCACCTATAGAACATGGCCACCAGCACAATGTCCCCCATGCAACACGGCTGACTTGGAAGTCACCTATACAATACAACCAGCACAATGTACCCAAGCAATATGGCTCACTTGGAAGTCACCTATACAACATGGCAACCAGCACAATGTCCCCCATGCAATATGGCTCACTTGGAAGTCACCCATACAACATGGCAACCAGCACAATGTCCCCCATGCAATATGGCTCACTTGGAAGTCACCTATACAACATGGCAACCAGCACAATGTCCCCCATGCAATATGGCTGACTTGGAAGTCACCTATACAATACAACCAGCACAATGTCCCCCAAGCAATATGGCTGACTTGGAAGTCACCTATAGAACATGGCCACCAGCACAATGTCCCCCATGCAATATGGCTGACTTGGAAGTCACCTATACAAGACAACCAGCACAATGTCCCCCATGCAATATGGCTGACTTGGAAGTCACCTATAGAACATGGCCACCAGCACAATGTCCCCCATGCAATATGGCTGACTTGGAAGTCACCTATAGAACATGGCCACCAGCACAATGTCCCCCAAGCAATATGGCTGACTTGGAAGTCACCTATAGAACATGGCAACCAGCACAATGTCCCCAAGCAATATGGCTGACTTGGAAGTCACCTATATTGCTTGGGCACAATGTCCCCCATGCAATATGGCTGACTTGGAAGTCACCTATACAATACAACCAGCACAATGTCCCCCATGCAATATGGCTGACTTGGAAGTCACCTATAGAACATGGCAACCAGCACAATGTCCCCCAAGCAATATGGCTGACTTGGAAGTCACCTATACAAGACAACCAGCACAATGTCCCCCATGCAATATGGCTGACTTGGAAGTCACCTATAGGACATGGCAACCAGCACAATGTCCCCCATGCAATATGGCTTACTTGGAAGTCACCTATACAATACAACCAGCACAATGTCCCCCATGCAATATGGCTGACTTGGAAGTCACCTATACAATACAACCAGCACAATGTCCCCCATGCAATATGGCTGACTTGGAAGTCACCTATACAACACAACCAGCACAATGTCCCCCATTCAATATGGCTGACTTGGAAGTCACCTATACAAGACAACCAGCACAATGTCCCCCATGCAATATGGCTGACTTGTAAGTCACCTATAGAACATGGCCACCAGCACAATGTCCCCCATGCAATATGGCTGACTTGGAAGTCACCTATAGAACATGGCAACCAGCACAATGTCCCCCAAGCAATATGGCTGACTTGGAAGTCACCTATACAAGACAACCAGCACAATTTCCCCCATGCAATATGGCTGACTTGGAAGTCACCTATAGGACATGGCAACCAGCACAATGTCCCCCATGCAATATGGATGACTTGGAAGTCACCTATACAATACAACCAGCACAATGTCCCCCATGCAATATGGCTGACTTGGATGTCACCTATAGAACATGGCCACCAGCACAATGTCCCCCATGCAATATGGCTGACTTGGAAGTCACCTATACAACATGGCCACCAGCACAATGTCCCCCATGCAATATGGCTGACTTGGAAGTCACCTATACAACATGGCAACCAGCACAATGTCCCCCAAGCAATATGGCTGACTTGGAAGTCACCTATAGAACATGGCCACCAGCACAATGTCCCCCAAGCAATATGGCTGACTTGGAAGTCACCTATAGAACATGGCAACCAGCACAATGTCCCCCAAGCAATATGGCTGACTTGGAAGTCACCTATACAAGACAACCAGCACAATGTCCCCCATGCAATATGGCTGACTTGGAAGTCACCTATAGGACATGGCAACCAGCACAATGTCCCCCATGCAATATGGCTGACTTGGAAGTCACCTATAGAACATGGCCACCAGCACAATGTCCCCCAAGCAATATGGCTCACTTGGAAGTCACCTATACAATACAACCAGCACAATGTCCCCCATGCAATATGGCTGACTTAGAAGTCACCTATACAAGACAACCAGCACAATGTCCCCCATGCAATATGGCTGACTTGGAAGTCACCTATACAACATGGCAACCAGCACAATGTCCCCCAAGCAATATGGCTGACTTGGAAGTCACCTATAGAACATGGCAACCAGCACAATGTCCCCCAAGCAATATGGCTGACTTGGAAGTCACCTATACAAGACAACCAGCACAATGTCTCCCATGCAATATGGCTGACTTGGAAGTCACCTATAGGACATGGCAACCAGCACAATGTCCCCCATGCAATATGGCTGACTTGGAAGTCACCTATACAAGACAACCAGCACAATGTCCCCCATGCAATATGGCTGACTTGGAAGTCGCCTATACAAGACAACCAGCACAATGTCCCCCATGCAATATGGCTGACTTGGAAGTCACCTATACAATACAACCAGCACAATGTCCCCCATGCAATATGGCTGACTTGGATGTCACCTATAGAACATGGCCACCTGCACAATGTCCCCCATGCAACACGGCTGACTTGGAAGTCACCTATACAATACAACCAGCACAATGTACCCAAGCAATATGGCTCACTTGGAAGTCACCTATACAACATGGCAACCAGCACAATGTCCCCCATGCAATATGGCTCACTTGGAAGTCACCCATACAACATGGCAACCAGCACAATGTCCCCCATGCAATATGGCTCACTTGGAAGTCACCTATACAACATGGCAACCAGCACAATGTCCCCCATGCAATATGGCTGACTTGGAAGTCACCTATACAATACAACCAGCACAATGTCCCCCAAGCAATATGGCTGACTTGGAAGTCACCTATAGAACATGGCCACCAGCACAATGTCCCCCATGCAATATGGCTGACTTGGAAGTCACCTATACAAGACAACCAGCACAATGTCCCCCATGCAATATGGCTGACTTGGAAGTCACCTATAGAACATGGCCACCAGCACAATGTCCCCCATGCAATATGGCTGACTTGGAAGTCACCTATAGAACATGGCCACCAGCACAATGTCCCCCAAGCAATATGGCTGACTTGGAAGTCACCTATAGAACATGGCAACCAGCACAATGTCCCCAAGCAATATGGCTGACTTGGAAGTCACCTATATTGCTTGGGCACAATGTCCCCCATGCAATATGGCTGACTTGGAAGTCACCTATACAATACAACCAGCACAATGTCCCCCATGCAATATGGCTGACTTGGAAGTCACCTATAGAAGATGGCAACCAGCACAATGTCCCCCAAGCAATATGGCTGACTTGGAAGTCACCTATACAAGACAACCAGCACAATGTCCCCCATGCAATATGGCTGACTTGGAAGTCACCTATAGGACATGGCAACCAGCACAATGTCCCCCATGCAATATGGCTGACTTGGAAGTCACCTATACAATACAACCAGCACAATGTCCCCCATGCAATATGGCTGACTTGGAAGTCACCTATACAATACAACCAGCACAATGTCCCCCATGCAATATGGCTGACTTGGAAGTCACCTATACAACACAACCAGCACAATGTCCCCCATTCAATATGGCTGACTTGGAAGTCACCTATACAAGACAACCAGCACAATGTCCCCCATGCAATATGGCTGACTTGTAAGTCACCTATAGAACATGGCCACCAGCACAATGTCCCCCATGCAATATGGCTGACTTGGAAGTCACCTATAGAACATGGCAACCAGCACAATGTCCCCCAAGCAATATGGCTGACTTGGAAGTCACCTATACAAGACAACCAGCACAATTTCCCCCATGCAATATGGCTGACTTGGAAGTCACCTATAGGACATGGCAACCAGCACAATGTCCCCCATGCAATATGGATGACTTGGAAGTCACCTATACAATACAACCAGCACAATGTCCCCCATGCAATATGGCTGACTTGGAAGTCACCTATACAACATGGCAACCAGCACAATGTCCCCCATGCAATATGGCTGACTTGGAAGTCACCTATACAAGACAACCAGCACAATGTCCCCCATGCAATATGGCTGACTTGGAAGTCACCTATAGGACATGGCAACCAGCACAATGTCCCCCATGCAATATGGCTGACTTGGAAGTCACCTATACAATACAACCAGCACAATGTCCCCCATGCAATATGGCTGACTTGGAAGTCACCTATACAATACAACCAGCACAATGTCCCCCATGCAATATGGCTGACTTGGAAGTCACCTATACAACACAACCAGCACAATGTCCCCCATTCAATATGGCTGACTTGGAAGTCACCTATACAAGACAACCAGCACAATGTCCCCCATGCAATATGGCTGACTTGTAAGTCACCTATAGAACATGGCCACCAGCACAATGTCCCCCATGCAATATGGCTGACTTGGAAGTCACCTATACAATACAACCAGCACAATGTCCCCCATGCAATATGGCTGACTTGGAAGTCACCTATACAACATGGCAACCAGCACAATGTCCCCCATGCAATATGGCTGACTTGGAAGTCACCTATAGAACATGGCCACCAGCACAATGTCCCCCATGCAATATGGCTGACTTGGAAGTCACCTATACAACATGGCAACCAGCACAATGTCCCCCAAGCAATATGGCTGACTTGGAAGTCACCTATAGAACATGGCCACCAGCACAATGTCCCCCAAGCAATATGGCTGACTTGGAAGTCACCTATAGAACATGGCAACCAGCACAATGTCCCCCAAGCAATATGGCTGACTTGGAAGTCACCTATACAAGACAACCAGCACAATGTCCCCCATGCAATATGGCTGACTTGGAAGTCACCTATAGGACATGGCAACCAGCACAATGTCCCCCATGCAATATGGCTGACTTGGAAGTCACCTATAGAACATGGCCACCAGCACAATGTCCCCCAAGCAATATGGCTCACTTGGAAGTCACCTATACAATACAACCAGCACAATGTCCCCCATGCAATATGGCTGACTTAGAAGTCACCTATACAAGACAACCAGCACAATGTCCCCCATGCAATATGGCTGACTTGGAAGTCACCTATAGAACATGGCCACCAGCACAATGTCCCCCATGCAATATGGCTGACTTGGAAGTCACCTATACAACATGGCAACCAGCACAATGTCCCCCAAGCAATATGGCTGACTTGGAAGTCACCTATAGAACATGGCAACCAGCACAATGTCCCCCAAGCAATATGGCTGACTTGGAAGTCACCTATACAAGACAACCAGCACAATGTCTCCCATGCAATATGGCTGACTTGGAAGTCACCTATAGGACATGGCAACCAGCACAATGTCCCCCATGCAATATGGCTGACTTGGAAGTCACCTATACAAGACAACCAGCACAATGTCCCCCATGCAATATGGCTGACTTGGAAGTCAGCTATACAATACAACCAGCACAATGTCCCCCATGCAATATGTCTGACTTGGAAGTCACCTATACAATACAACCAGCACAATGTCCCCCATGCAATATGGCTGACTTGGAAGTCACCTATACAACACAAAAAGCACAATGTCCCCCATGCAATATGTCTGACTTGGAAGTCACCTATACAAGACAACCAGCACAATGTCCCCCATGCAATATGGCTGACTTGGAAGTCACCTATACAATACAACCAGCACAATGTCCCCCATGCAATATGGCTGACTTGGATGTCACCTATAGAACATGGCCACCAGCACAATGTCCCCCATGCAACATGGCTGACTTTGAAGTCACCTATACAATACAACCAGCACAATGTACCCAAGCAATATGGCTCACTTGGAAGTCACCTATACAACATGGCAACCAGCACAATGTCCCCCATGCAATATGGCTCACTTGGAAGTCACCCATACAACATGGCAACCAGCACAATGTCCCCCATGCAATATGGCTCACTTGGAAGTCACCTATACAACATGGCAACCAGCACAATGTCCCCCATGCAATATGGCTGACTTGGAAGTCACCTATACAATACAACCAGCACAATGTCCCCCAAGCAATATGGCTGACTTGGAAGTCACCTATAGAACATGGCCACCAGCACAATGTCCCCCATGCAATATGGCTGACTTGGAAGTCACCTATACAAGACAACCAGCACAATGTCCCCCATGCAATATGGCTGACTTGGAAGTCACCTATAGAACATGGCCACCAGCACAATGTCCCCCATGCAATATGGCTGACTTGGAAGTCACCTATAGAACATGGCCACCAGCACAATGTCCCCCAAGCAATATGGCTGACTTGGAAGTCACCTATAGAACATGGCAACCAGCACAATGTCCCCAAGCAATATGGCTGATTTGGAAGTCACCTATACAAGACAACCAGCACAATGTCCCCCATGCAATATGGCTGACTTGGAAGTCACCTATAGGATATGACAACCAGCACAATGTCCCTCATGCAATATGGCTGACTTGGAAGTCACCTATATTGCTTGGGCACAATGTCCCCCATGCAATATGGCTGACTTGGAAGTCACCTATACAATACAACCAGCACAATGTCCCCCATGCAATATGGCTGACTTGGAAGTCACCTTTTGAACATGGCAACCAGCACAATGTCCCCCATGCAATATGGCTGACTTGGAAGTCACCTATACAATACAACCAGCACAATGTCCCCCAAGCAATATTGCTGACTTGGAAGTCACCTATAGAACATGGCCACCAGCACAATGTCCCCCAAGCAATATGGCTGACTTGGAAGTCACCTATAGAACATGGCAACCAGCACAATGTCCCCCAAGCAATATGGCTGACTTGGAAGTCACCTATACAAGACAACCAGCACAATGTCCCCCATGCAATATGGCTGACTTGGAAGTCACCTATAGGACATGGCAACCAGCACAATGTCCCCCATGCAATATGGCTGACTTGGAAGTCACCTATAGAACATGGCCACCAGCACAATGTCCCCCATGCAACACGGCTGACTTGGAAGTCACCTATACAATACAACCAGCACAATGTACCCAAGCAATATGGCTCACTTGGAAGTCACCTATACAACATGGCAACCAGCACAATGTCCCCCATGCAATATGGCTCACTTGGAAGTCACCCATACAACATGGCAACCAGCACAATGTCCCCCATGCAATATGGCTCACTTGGAAGTCACCTATACAACATGGCAACCAGCACAATGTCCCCCATGCAATATGGCTGACTTGGAAGTCACCTATACAATACAACCAGCACAATGTCCCCCAAGCAATATGGCTGACTTGGAAGTCACCTATAGAACATGGCCACCAGCACAATGTCCCCCATGCAATATGGCTGACTTGGAAGTCACCTATACAAGACAACCAGCACAATGTCCCCCATGCAATATGGCTGACTTGGAAGTCACCTATAGAACATGGCCACCAGCACAATGTCCCCCATGCAATATGGCTGACTTGGAAGTCACCTATAGAACATGGCCACCAGCACAATGTCCCCCAAGCAATATGGCTGACTTGGAAGTCACCTATAGAACATGGCAACCAGCACAATGTCCCCAAGCAATATGGCTGACTTGGAAGTCACCTATATTGCTTGGGCACAATGTCCCCCATGCAATATGGCTGACTTGGAAGTCACCTATACAATACAACCAGCACAATGTCCCCCATGCAATATGGCTGACTTGGAAGTCACCTATAGAACATGGCAACCAGCACAATGTCCCCCAAGCAATATGGCTGACTTGGAAGTCACCTATACAAGACAACCAGCACAATGTCCCCCATGCAATATGGCTGACTTGGAAGTCACCTATAGGACATGGCAACCAGCACAATGTCCCCCATGCAATATGGCTGACTTGGAAGTCACCTATACAATACAACCAGCACAATGTCCCCCATGCAATATGGCTGACTTGGAAGTCACCTATACAATACAACCAGCACAATGTCCCCCATGCAATATGGCTGACTTGGAAGTCACCTATACAACACAACCAGCACAATGTCCCCCATTCAATATGGCTGACTTGGAAGTCACCTATACAAGACAACCAGCACAATGTCCCCCATGCAATATGGCTGACTTGTAAGTCACCTATAGAACATGGCCACCAGCACAATGTCCCCCATGCAATATGGCTGACTTGGAAGTCACCTATAGAACATGGCAACCAGCACAATGTCCCCCAAGCAATATGGCTGACTTGGAAGTCACCTATACAAGACAACCAGCACAATTTCCCCCATGCAATATGGCTGACTTAGAAGTCACCTATACAAGACAACCAGCACAATGTCCCCCATGCAATATGGATGACTTGGAAGTCACCTATACAATACAACCAGCACAATGTCCCCCATGCAATATGGCTGACTTGGATGTCACCTATAGAACATGGCCACCAGCACAATGTCCCCCATGCAATATGGCTGACTTGGAAGTCACCTATACAACATGGCCACCAGCACAATGTCCCCCATGCAATATGGCTGACTTGGAAGTCACCTATACAACATGGCAACCAGCACAATGTCCCCCAAGCAATATGGCTGACTTGGAAGTCACCTATAGAACATGGCCACCAGCACAATGTCCCCCAAGCAATATGGCTGACTTGGAAGTCACCTATAGAACATGGCAACCAGCACAATGTCCCCCAAGCAATATGGCTGACTTGGAAGTCACCTATACAAGACAACCAGCACAATGTCCCCCATGCAATATGGCTGACTTGGAAGTCACCTATAGGACATGGCAACCAGCACAATGTCCCCCATGCAATATGGCTGACTTGGAAGTCACCTATAGAACATGGCCACCAGCACAATGTCCCCCAAGCAATATGGCTCACTTGGAAGTCACCTATACAATACAACCAGCACAATGTCCCCCATGCAATATGGCTGACTTAGAAGTCACCTATACAAGACAACCAGCACAATGTCCCCCATGCAATATGGCTGACTTGGAAGTCACCTATACAACATGGCAACCAGCACAATGTCCCCCAAGCAATATGGCTGACTTGGAAGTCACCTATAGAACATGGCAACCAGCACAATGTCCCCCAAGCAATATGGCTGACTTGGAAGTCACCTATACAAGACAACCAGCACAATGTCTCCCATGCAATATGGCTGACTTGGAAGTCACCTATAGGACATGGCAACCAGCACAATGTCCCCCATGCAATATGGCTGACTTGGAAGTCACCTATACAAGACAACCAGCACAATGTCCCCCATGCAATATGGCTGACTTGGAAGTCGCCTATACAAGACAACCAGCACAATGTCCCCCATGCAATATGGCTGACTTGGAAGTCACCTATACAATACAACCAGCACAATGTCCCCCATGCAATATGGCTGACTTGGATGTCACCTATAGAACATGGCCACCTGCACAATGTCCCCCATGCAACACGGCTGACTTGGAAGTCACCTATACAATACAACCAGCACAATGTACCCAAGCAATATGGCTCACTTGGAAGTCACCTATACAACATGGCAACCAGCACAATGTCCCCCATGCAATATGGCTCACTTGGAAGTCACCCATACAACATGGCAACCAGCACAATGTCCCCCATGCAATATGGCTCACTTGGAAGTCACCTATACAACATGGCAACCAGCACAATGTCCCCCATGCAATATGGCTGACTTGGAAGTCACCTATACAATACAACCAGCACAATGTCCACCAAGCAATATGGCTGACTTGGAAGTCACCTATAGAACATGGCCACCAGCACAATGTCCCCCATGCAATATGGCTGACTTGGAAGTCACCTATACAAGACAACCAGCACAATGTCCCCCATGCAATATGGCTGACTTGGAAGTCACCTATAGAACATGGCCACCAGCACAATGTCCCCCATGCAATATGGCTGACTTGGAAGTCACCTATAGAACATGGCCACCAGCACAATGTCCCCCAAGCAATATGGCTGACTTGGAAGTCACCTATAGAACATGGCAACCAGCACAATGTCCCCAAGCAATATGGCTGACTTGGAAGTCACCTATATTGCTTGGGCACAATGTCCCCCATGCAATATGGCTGACTTGGAAGTCACCTATACAATACAACCAGCACAATGTCCCCCATGCAATATGGCTGACTTGGAAGTCACCTATAGAAGATGGCAACCAGCACAATGTCCCCCAAGCAATATGGCTGACTTTGAAGTCACCTATACAAGACAACCAGCACAATGTCCCCCATGCAATATGGCTGACTTGGAAGTCACCTATAGGACATGGCAACCAGCACAATGTCCCCCATGCAATATGGCTGACTTGGAAGTCACCTATACAATACAACCAGCACAATGTCCCCCATGCAATATGGCTGACTTGGAAGTCACCTATACAATACAACCAGCACAATGTCCCCCATGCAATATGGCTGACTTGGAAGTCACCTATACAACACAACCAGCACAATGTCCCCCATTCAATATGGCTGACTTGGAAGTCACCTATACAAGACAACCAGCACAATGTCCCCCATGCAATATGGCTGACTTGTAAGTCACCTATAGAACATGGCCACCAGCACAATGTCCCCCATGCAATATGGCTGACTTGGAAGTCACCTATAGAACATGGCAACCAGCACAATGTCCCCCAAGCAATATGGCTGACTTGGAAGTCACCTATACAAGACAACCAGCACAATTTCCCCCATGCAATATGGCTGACTTGGAAGTCACCTATAGGACATGGCAACCAGCACAATGTCCCCCATGCAATATGGATGACTTGGAAGTCACCTATACAATACAACCAGCACAATGTCCCCCATGCAATATGGCTGACTTGGAAGTCACCTATACAACATGGCAACCAGCACAATGTCCCCCATGCAATATGGCTGACTTGGAAGTCACCTATAGAACATGGCCACCAGCACAATGTCCCCCATGCAATATGGCTGACTTGGAAGTCACCTATACAACATGGCAACCAGCACAATGTCCCCCAAGCAATATGGCTGACTTGGAAGTCACCTATAGAACATGGCCACCAGCACAATGTCCCCCAAGCAATATGGCTGACTTGGAAGTCACCTATAGAACATGGCAACCAGCACAATGTCCCCCAAGCAATATGGCTGACTTGGAAGTCACCTATACAAGACAACCAGCACAATGTCCCCCATGCAATATGGCTGACTTGGAAGTCACCTATAGGACATGGCAACCAGCACAATGTCCCCCATGCAATATGGCTGACTTGGAAGTCACCTATAGAACATGGCCACCAGCACAATGTCCCCCAAGCAATATGGCTCACTTGGAAGTCACCTATACAATACAACCAGCACAATGTCCCCCATGCAATATGGCTGACTTAGAAGTCACCTATACAAGACAACCAGCACAATGTCCCCCATGCAATATGGCTGACTTGGAAGTCACCTATAGAACATGGCCACCAGCACAATGTCCCCCATGCAATATGGCTGACTTGGAAGTCACCTATACAACATGGCAACCAGCACAATGTCCCCCAAGCAATATGGCTGACTTGGAAGTCACCTATAGAACATGGCAACCAGCACAATGTCCCCCAAGCAATATGGCTGACTTGGAAGTCACCTATACAAGACAACCAGCACAATGTCTCCCATGCAATATGGCTGACTTGGAAGTCACCTATAGGACATGGCAACCAGCACAATGTCCCCCATGCAATATGGCTGACTTGGAAGTCACCTATACAAGACAACCAGCACAATGTCCCCCATGCAATATGGCTGACTTGGAAGTCAGCTATACAATACAACCAGCACAATGTCCCCCATGCAATATGTCTGACTTGGAAGTCACCTATACAATACAACCAGCACAATGTCCCCCATGCAATATGGCTGACTTGGAAGTCACCTATACAACACAAAAAGCACAATGTCCCCCATGCAATATGGCTGACTTGGAAGTCACCTATACAAGACAACCAGCACAATGTCCCCCATGCAATATGGCTGACTTGGAAGTCACCTATACAATACAACCAGCACAATGTCCCCCATGCAATATGGCTGACTTGGATGTCACCTTTAGAACATGGCCACCAGCACAATGTCCCCCATGCAACATGGCTGACTTTGAAGTCACCTATACAATACAACCAGCACAATGTACCCAAGCAATATGGCTCACTTGGAAGTCACCTATACAACATGGCAACCAGCACAATGTCCCCCATGCAATATGGCTCACTTGGAAGTCACCCATACAACATGGCAACCAGCACAATGTCCCCCATGCAATATGGCTCACTTGGAAGTCACCTATACAACATGGCAACCAGCACAATGTCCCCCATGCAATATGGCTGACTTGGAAGTCACCTATACAATACAACCAGCACAATGTCCCCCAAGCAATATGGCTGACTTGGAAGTCACCTATAGAACATGGCCACCAGCACAATGTCCCCCATGCAATATGGCTGACTTGGAAGTCACCTATACAAGACAACCAGCACAATGTCCCCCATGCAATATGGCTGACTTGGAAGTCACCTATAGAACATGGCCACCAGCACAATGTCCCCCATGCAATATGGCTGACTTGGAAGTCACCTATAGAACATGGCCACCAGCACAATGTCCCCCAAGCAATATGGCTGACTTGGAAGTCACCTATAGAACATGGCAACCAGCACAATGTCCCCAAGCAATATGGCTGATTTGGAAGTCACCTATACAAGACAACCAGCACAATGTCCCCCATGCAATATGGCTGACTTGGAAGTCACCTATAGGACATGGCAACCAGCACAATGTCCCTCATGCAATATGGCTGACTTGGAAGTCACCTATATTGCTTGGGCACAATGTCCCCCATGCAATATGGCTGACTTGGAAGTCACCTATACAATACAACCAGCACAATGTCCCCCATGCAATATGGCTGACTTGGAAGTCACCTTTTGAACATGGCAACCAGCACAATGTCCCCCATGCAATATGGCTGACTTGGAAGTCACCTATACAATACAACCAGCACAATGTCCCCCAAGCAATATTGCTGACTTGGAAGTCACCTATAGAACATGGCCACCAGCACAATGTCCCCCAAGCAATATGGCTGACTTGGAAGTCACCTATAGAACATGGCAACCAGCACAATGTCCCCCAAGCAATATGGCTGACTTGGAAGTCACCTATACAAGACAACCAGCACAATGTCCCCCATGCAATATGGCTGACTTGGAAGTCACCTATAGGACATGGCAACCAGCACAATGTCCCCCATGCAATATGGCTGACTTGGAAGTCACCTATAGAACATGGCCACCAGCACAATGTCCCCCAAGCAATATGGCTCACTTGGAAGTCACCTATAGAACATGGCAACCAGCACAATGTCCCCAAAGCAATATGGCTGACTTGGAAGTCACCTATAGGACATGGCAACCAGCACAATGTCCCCCATGCAATATGGCTGACTTGGAAGTCACCTATAGAACATGGCCACCAGCACAATGTCCCCCATGCAATATGGCTGACTTGGATGTCACCTATAGAACATGGCCACCAGCACAATGTCCCCCATGCAACACGGCTGACTTGGAAGTCACCTATACAATACAACCAGCACAATGTACCCAAGCAATATGGCTCACTTGGAAGTCACCTATACAACATGGCAACCAGCACAATGTCCCCCATGCAATATGGCTCACTTGGAAGTCACCCATACAACATGGCAACCAGCACAATGTCCCCCATGCAATATGGCTGACTTGGAAGTCACCTATACAACATGGCAACCAGCACAATGTCCCCCATGCAATATGGCTGACTTGAAAGTCACCTATACAATACAACCAGCACAATGTCCCCCAAGCAATATGGTTGACTTGGAAGTCACCTATAGAACATGGCCACCAGCACAATGTCCCCCATGCAATATGGCTGACTTGGAAGTCACCTATACAAGACAACCAGCACAATGTCCCCCATGCAATATGGCTGACTTGGAAGTCACCTATAGGACATGGCAACCAGCACAATGTCCCCCATGCAATATGGATGACTTGGAAGTCACCTATACAATACAACCAGCACAATGTCCCCCATGCAATATGGCTGACTTGGAAGTCACCTATACAACATGGCAACCAGCACAATGTCCCCCATGCAATATGGCTGACTTGGAAGTCACCTATAGAACATGGCCACCAGCACAATGTCCCCCATGCAATATGGCTGACTTGGAAGTCACCTATACAACATGGCAACCAGCACAATGTCCCCCAAGCAATATGGCTGACTTGGAAGTCACCTATAGAACATGGCCACCAGCACAATGTCCCCCAAGCAATATGGCTGACTTGGAAGTCACCTATAGAACATGGCAACCAGCACAATGTCCCCCAAGCAATATGGCTGACTTGGAAGTCACCTATACAAGACAACCAGCACAATGTCCCCCATGCAATATGGCTGACTTGGAAGTCACCTATAGGACATGGCAACCAGCACAATGTCCCCCATGCAATATGGCTGACTTGGAAGTCACCTATAGAACATGGCCACCAGCACAATGTCCCCCAAGCAATATGGCTCACTTGGAAGTCACCTATACAATACAACCAGCACAATGTCCCCCATGCAATATGGCTGACTTAGAAGTTACCTATACAAGACAACCAGCACAATGTCCCCCATGCAATATGGCTGACTTGGAAGTCACCTATAGAACATGGCCACCAGCACAATGTCCCCCATGCAATATGGCTGACTTGGAAGTCACCTATACAACATGGCAACCAGCACAATGTCCCCCAAGCAATATGGCTGACTTGGAAGTCACCTATAGAACATGGCAACCAGCACAATGTCCCCCAAACAATATGGCTGACTTGGAAGTCACCTATACAAGACAACCAGCACAATGTCTCCCATGCAATATGGCTGACTTGGAAGTCACCTATAGGACATGGCAACCAGCACAATGTCCCCCATGCAATATGGCTGACTTGGAAGTCACCTATACAAGACAACCAGCACAATGTCCCCCATGCAATATGGCTGACTTGGAAGTCAGCTATACAATACAACCAGCACAATGTCCCCCATGCAATATGTCTGACTTGGAAGTCACCTATACAATACAACCAGCACAATGTCCCCCATGCAATATGGCTGACTTGGAAGTCACCTATACCACACAAAAAGCACAATGTCCCCCATGCAATATGCCTGACTTGGAAGTCACCTATACAAGACAACCAGCACAATGTCCCCCATGCAATATGGCTGACTTGGAAGTCACCTATACAATACAACCAGCACAATGTCCCCCATGCAATATGGCTGACTTGGATGTCACCTATAGAACATGGCCACCAGCACAATGTCCCCCATGCAACATGGCTGACTTTGAAGTCACCTATACAATACAACCAGCACAATGTACCCAAGCAATATGGCTCACTTGGAAGTCACCTATACAACATGGCAACCAGCACAATGTCCCCCATGCAATATGGCTCACTTGGAAGTCACCCATACAACATGGCAACCAGCACAATGTCCCCCATGCAATATGGCTCACTTGGAAGTCACCTATACAACATGGCAACCAGCACAATGTCCCCCATGCAATATGGCTGACTTGGAAGTCACCTATACAATACAACCAGCACAATGTCCCCCAAGCAATATGGCTGACTTGGAAGTCACCTATAGAACATGGCCACCAGCACAATGTCCCCCATGCAATATGGCTGACTTGGAAGTCACCTATACAAGACAACCAGCACAATGTCCCCCATGCAATATGGCTGACTTGGAAGTCACCTATAGAACATGGCCACCAGCACAATGTCCCCCATGCAATATGGCTGACTTGGAAGTCACCTATAGAACATGGCCACCAGCACAATGTCCCCCAAGCAATATGGCTGACTTGGAAGTCACCTATAGAACATGGCAACCAGCACAATGTCCCCAAGCAATATGGCTGATTTGGAAGTCACCTATACAAGACAACCAGCACAATGTCCCCCATGCAATATGGCTGACTTGGAAGTCACCTATAGGACATGGCAACCAGCACAATGTCCCTCATGCAATATGGCTGACTTGGAAGTCACCTATATTGCTTGGGCACAATGTCCCCCATGCAATATGGCTGACTTGGAAGTCACCTATACAATACAACCAGCACAATGTCCCCCATGCAATATGGCTGACTTGGAAGTCACCTTTTGAACATGGCAACCAGCACAATGTCCCCCATGCAATATGGCTGACTTGGAAGTCACCTATACAATACAACCAGCACAATGTCCCCCAAGCAATATTGCTGACTTGGAAGTCACCTATAGAACATGGCCACCAGCACAATGTCCCCCAAGCAATATGGCTGACTTGGAAGTCACCTATAGAACATGGCAACCAGCACAATGTCCCCCAAGCAATATGGCTGACTTGGAAGTCACCTATACAAGACAACCAGCACAATGTCCCCCATGCAATATGGCTGACTTGGAAGTCACCTATAGGACATGGCAACCAGCACAATGTCCCCCATGCAATATGGCTGACTTGGAAGTCACCTATAGAACATGGCCACCAGCACAATGTCCCCCAAGCAATATGGCTCACTTGGAAGTCACCTATAGAACATGGCAACCAGCACAATGTCCCCAAAGCAATATGGCTGACTTGGAAGTCACCTATAGGACATGGCAACCAGCACAATGTCCCCCATGCAATATGGCTGACTTGGAAGTCACCTATAGAACATGGCCACCAGCACAATGTCCCCCATGCAATATGGCTGACTTGGATGTCACCTATAGAACATGGCCACCAGCACAATGTCCCCCATGCAACACGGCTGACTTGGAAGTCACCTATACAATACAACCAGCACAATGTACCCAAGCAATATGGCTCACTTGGAAGTCACCTATACAACATGGCAACCAGCACAATGTCCCCCATGCAATATGGCTCACTTGGAAGTCACCCATACAACATGGCAACCAGCACAATGTCCCCCATGCAATATGGCTGACTTGGAAGTCACCTATACAACATGGCAACCAGCACAATGTCCCCCATGCAATATGGCTGACTTGGAAGTCACCTATACAATACAACCAGCACAATGTCCCCCAAGCAATATGGTTGACTTGGAAGTCACCTATAGAACATGGCCACCAGCACAATGTCCCCCATGCAATATGGCTGACTTGGAAGTCACCTATACAAGACAACCAGCACAATGTCCCCCATGCAATATGGCTGACTTGGAAGTCACCTATAGAACATGGCCACCAGCACAATGTCCCCCATGCAATATGGCTGACTTGGAAGTCACCTATAGAACATGGCCACCAGCACAATGTCCCCCAAGCAATATGGCTGACTTGGAAGTCACCTATAGAACATGGCAACCAGCACAATGTCCCCAAGCAATATGGCTGACTTGGAAGTCACCTATAGAACATGGCAACCAGCACAATGTCCCCCAAGCAATATGGCTGACTTGGAAGTCACCTATACAAGACAACCAGCACAATGTCTCCCATGCAATATGGCTGACTTGGAAGTCACCTATAGGACATGGCAACCAGCACAATGTCCCCCATGCAATATGGCTGACTTGGAAGTCAGCTATACAATCCAACCAGCACAATGTCCCCCATGCAATATGTCTGACTTGGAAGTCACCTATACAATACAACCAGCACAATGTCCCCCATGCAATATGGCTGACTTGGAAGTCACCTATACAACACAAAAAGCACAATGTCCCCCATGCAATATGGCTGACTTGGAAGTCACCTATACAAGACAACCAGCACAATGTCCCCCATGCAATATGGCTGACTTGGAAGTCACCTATACAATACAACCAGCACAATGTCCCCCATGCAATATGGCTGACTTGGATGTCACCTATAGAACATGGCCACCAGCACAATGTCCCCCATGCAACACGGCTGACTTGGAAGTCACCTATACAATACAACCAGCACAATGTACCCAAGCAATATGGCTCACTTGGAAGTCACCTATACAACATGGCAACCAGCACAATGTCCCCCATGCAATATGGCTCACTTGGAAGTCACCCATACAACATGGCAACCAGCACAATGTACCCCATGCAATATGGCTCACTTGGAAGTCACCTATACAACATGGCAACCAGCACAATGTCCCCCATGCAATATGGCTGACTTGGAAGTCACCTATACAATACAACCAGCACAATGTCCCCCAAGCAATATGGTTGACTTGGAAGTCACCTATAGAACATGGCCACCAGCACAATGTCCCCCATGCAATATGGCTGACTTGGAAGTCACCTATACAAGACAACCAGCACAATGTCCCCCATGCAATATGGCTGACTTGGAAGTCACCTATAGAACATGGCCACCAGCACAATGTCCCCCATGCAATATGGCTGACTTGGAAGTCACCTATAGAACATGGCCACCAGCACAATGTCCCCCAAGCAATATGACTGACTTGGAAGTCACCTATAGAACATGGCAACCAGCACAATGTCCCCAAGCAATATGGCTGACTTGGAAGTCACCTATACAAGACAACCAGCACAATGTCCCCCATGCAATATGGCTGACTTGGAAGTCACCTATAGGACATGGCAACCAGCACAATGTCCCTCATGCAATATGGCTGACTTGGAAGTCACCTATACAACACAAAAAGCACAATGTCCCCCATGCAATATGGCTGACTTGGAAGTCGCCTATACAAGACAACCAGCACAATGTCCCCCATGCAATATGGCTGACTTGGAAGTCACCTATACAATACAACCAGCACAATGTCCCCCATGCAATATGGCTGACTTGGATGTCACCTATAGAACATGGCCACCAGCACAATGTCCCCCATGCAACACGGCTGACTTGGAAGTCACCTATACAATACAACCAGCACAATGTACCCAAGCAATATGGCTCACTTGGAAGTCACCTATACAACATGGCAACCAGCACAATGTCCCCCATGCAATATGGCTCACTTGGAAGTCACCCATACAACATGGCAACCAGCACAATGTCCCCCATGCAATATGGCTCACTTGGAAGTCACCTATACAACATGGCAACCAGCACAATGTCCCCCATGCAATATGGCTGACTTGGAAGTCACCTATACAATACAACCAGCACAATGTCCCCCAAGCAATATGGCTGACTTGGAAGTCACCTATAGAACATGGCCACCAGCACAATGTCCCCCATGCAATATGGCTGACTTGGAAGTCACCTATACAAGACAACCAGCACAATGTCCCCCATGCAATATGGCTGACTTGGAAGTCACCTATAGAACATGGCCACCAGCACAATGTCCCCCATGCAATATGGCTGACTTGGAAGTCACCTATAGAACATGGCCACCAGCACAATGTCCCCCAAGCAATATGGCTGACTTGGAAGTCACCTATAGAACATGGCAACCAGCACAATGTCCCCAAGCAATATGGCTGACTTGGAAGTCACCTATAGAACATGGCCACCAGCACAATGTCCCCCATGCAATATGGCTGACTTGGAAGTCACCTATACAAGACAACCAGCACAATGTCCCCCATGCAATATGGCTGACTTGGAAGTCACCTATAGAACATGGCCACCAGCACAATGTCCCCCATGCAATATGGCTGACTTGGAAGTCACCTATAGAACATGGCCACCAGCACAATGTCCCCCAAGCAATATGACTGACTTGGAAGTCACCTATAGAACATGGCAACCAGCACAATGTCCCCAAGCAATATGGCTGACTTGGAAGTCACCTATACAAGACAACCAGCACAATGTCCCCCATGCAATATGGCTGACTTGGAAGTCACCTATAGGACATGGCAACCAGCACAATGTCCCTCATGCAATATGGCTGACTTGGAAGTCACCTATACAACACAAAAAGCACAATGTCCCCCATGCAATATGGCTGACTTGGAAGTCGCCTATACAAGACAACCAGCACAATGTCCCCCATGCAATATGGCTGACTTGGAAGTCACCTATACAATACAACCAGCACAATGTCCCCCATGCAATATGGCTGACTTGGATGTCACCTATAGAACATGGCCACCAGCACAATGTCCCCCATGCAACACGGCTGACTTGGAAGTCACCTATACAATACAACCAGCACAATGTACCCAAGCAATATGGCTCACTTGGAAGTCACCTATACAACATGGCAACCAGCACAATGTCCCCCATGCAATATGGCTCACTTGGAAGTCACCCATACAACATGGCAACCAGCACAATGTCCCCCATGCAATATGGCTCACTTGGAAGTCACCTATACAACATGGCAACCAGCACAATGTCCCCCATGCAATATGGCTGACTTGGAAGTCACCTATACAATACAACCAGCACAATGTCCCCCAAGCAATATGGCTGACTTGGAAGTCACCTATAGAACATGGCCACCAGCACAATGTCCCCCATGCAATATGGCTGACTTGGAAGTCACCTATACAAGACAACCAGCACAATGTCCCCCATGCAATATGGCTGACTTGGAAGTCACCTATAGAACATGGCCACCAGCACAATGTCCCCCATGCAACACGGCTGACTTGGAAGTCACCTATACAATACAACCAGCACAATGTACCCAAGCAATATGGCTCACTTGGAAGTCACCTATACAACATGGCAACCAGCACAATGTCCCCCATGCAATATGGCTCACTTGGAAGTCACCCATACAACATGGCAACCAGCACAATGTCCCCCATGCAATATGGCTCACTTGGAAGTCACCTATACAACATGGCAACCAGCACAATGTCCCCCATGCAATATGGCTGACTTGGAAGTCACCTATACAATACAACCAGCACAATGTCCCCCAAGCAATATGGCTGACTTGGAAGTCACCTATAGAACATGGCCACCAGCACAATGTCCCCCATGCAATATGGCTGACTTGGAAGTCACCTATACAAGACAACCAGCACAATGTCCCCCATGCAATATGGCTGACTTGGAAGTCACCTATAGAACATGGCCACCAGCACAATGTCCCCCATGCAATATGGCTGACTTGGAAGTCACCTATAGAACATGGCCACCAGCACAATGTCCCCCAAGCAATATGGCTGACTTGGAAGTCACCTATAGAACATGGCAACCAGCACAATGTCCCCAAGCAATATGGCTGACTTGGAAGTCACCTATATTGCTTGGGCACAATGTCCCCCATGCAATATGGCTGACTTGGAAGTCACCTATACAATACAACCAGCACAATGTCCCCCATGCAATATGGCTGACTTGGAAGTCACCTATAGAACATGGCAACCAGCACAATGTCCCCCAAGCAATATGGCTGACTTGGAAGTCACCTATACAAGACAACCAGCACAATGTCCCCCATGCAATATGGCTGACTTGGAAGTCACCTATAGGACATGGCAACCAGCACAATGTCCCCCATGCAATATGGCTGACTTGGAAGTCACCTATACAATACAACCAGCACAATGTCCCCCATGCAATATGGCTGACTTGGAAGTCACCTATACAATACAACCAGCACAATGTCCCCCAAGCAATATGGTTGACTTGGAAGTCACCTATAGAACATGGCCACCAGCACAATGTCCCCCATGCAATATGGCCGACTTGGAAGTCACCTATACAAGACAACCAGCACAATGTCCCCCATGCAATATGGCTGACTTGGAAGTCACCTATAGAACATGGCCACCAGCACAATGTCCCCCATGCAATATGGCTGACTTGGAAGTCACCTATAGAACATGGCCACCAGCACAATGTCCCCCAAGCAATATGACTGACTTGGAAGTCACCTATAGAACATGGCAACCAGCACAATGTCCCCAAGCAATATGGCTGACTTGGAAGTCACCTATACAAGACAACCAGCACAATGTCCCCCATGCAATATGGCTGACTTGGAAGTCACCTATAGGACATGGCAACCAGCACAATGTCCCTCATGCAATATGGCTGACTTGGAAGTCACCTATACAACACAAAAAGCACAATGTCACCCATGCAATATGGCTGACTTGGAAGTCGCCTATACAAGACAACCAGCACAATGTCCCCCATGCAATATGGCTGACTTGGAAGTCACCTATACAATACAACCAGCACAATGTCCCCCATGCAATATGGCTGACTTGGATGTCACCTATAGAACATGGCCACCAGCACAATGTCCCCCATGCAACACGGCTGACTTGGAAGTCACCTATACAATACAACCAGCACAATGTACCCAAGCAATATGGCTCACTTGGAAGTCACCTATACAACATGGCAACCAGCACAATGTCCCCCATGCAATATGGCTCACTTGGAAGTCACCCATACAACATGGCAACCAGCACAATGTCCCCCATGCAATATGGCTCACTTGGAAGTCACCTATACAACATGGCAACCAGCACAATGTCCCCCATGCAATATGGCTGACTTGGAAGTCACCTATACAATACAACCAGCACAATGTCCCCCAAGCAATATGGCTGACTTGGAAGTCACCTATAGAACATGGCCACCAGCACAATGTCCCCCATGCAATATGGCTGACTTGGAAGTCACCTATACAAGACAACCAGCACAATGTCCCCCATGCAATATGGCTGACTTGGAAGTCACCTATAGAACATGGCCACCAGCACAATGTCCCCCATGCAATATGGCTGACTTGGAAGTCACCTATAGAACATGGCCACCAGCACAATGTCCCCCAAGCAATATGGCTGACTTGGAAGTCACCTATAGAACATGGCAACCAGCACAATGTCCCCAAGCAATATGGCTGACTTGGAAGTCACCTATATTGCTTGGGCACAATGTCCCCCATGCAATATGGCTGACTTGGAAGTCACCTATACAATACAACCAGCACAATGTCCCCCATGCAATATGGCTGACTTGGAAGTCACCTATAGAACATGGCAACCAGCACAATGTCCCCCAAGCAATATGGCTGACTTGGAAGTCACCTATACAAGACAACCAGCACAATGTCCCCCATGCAATATGGCTGACTTGGAAGTCACCTATAGGACATGGCAACCAGCACAATGTCCCCCATGCAAAATGGCTGACTTGGAAGTCACCTATACAATACAACCAGCACAATGTCCCCCATGCAATATGGCTGACTTGGAAGTCACCTATACAATACAACCAGCACAATGTCCCCCATGCAATATGGCTGACTTGGAAGTCACCTATACAACACAACCAGCACAATGTCCCCCATTCAATATGGCTGACTTGGAAGTCACCTATACAAGACAACCAGCACAATGTCCCCCATGCAATATGGCTGACTTGTAAGTCACCTATAGAACATGGCCACCAGCACAATGTCCCCCATGCAATATGGCTGACTTGGAAGTCACCTATAGAACATGGCAACCAGCACAATGTCCCCCAAGCAATATGGCTGACTTGGAAGTCACCTATACAAGACAACCAGCACAATTTCCCCCATGCAATATGGCTGACTTGGAAGTCACCTATAGGACATGGCAACCAGCACAATGTCCCCCATGCAATATGGATGACTTGGAAGTCACCTATACAATACAACCAGCACAATGTCCCCCATGCAATATGGCTGACTTGGAAGTCACCTATACAACATGGCAACCAGCACAATGTCCCCCATGCAATATGGCTGACTTGGAAGTCACCTATAGAACATGGCCACCAGCACAATGTCCCCCATGCAATATGGCTGACTTGGAAGTCACCTATACAACATGGCAACCAGCACAATGTCCCCCAAGCAATATGGCTGACTTGGAAGTCACCTATAGAACATGGCCACCAGCACAATGTCCCCCAAGCAATATGGCTGACTTGGAAGTCACCTATAGAACATGGCAACCAGCACAATGTCCCCCAAGCAATATGGCTGACTTGGAAGTCACCTATACAAGACAACCAGCACAATGTCCCCCATGCAATATGGCTGACTTGGAAGTCACCTATAGGACATGGCAACCAGCACAATGTCCCCCATGCAATATGGCCGACTTGGAAGTCACCTATAGAACATGGCCACCAGCACAATGTCCCCCAAGCAATATGGCTCACTTGGAAGTCACCTATACAATACAACCAGCACAATGTCCCCCATGCAATATGGCTGACTTAGAAGTCACCTATACAAGACAACCAGCACAATGTCCCCCATGCAATATGGCTGACTTGGAAGTCACCTATACAACATGGCAACCAGCACAATGTCCCCCAAGCAATATGGCTGACTTGGAAGTCACCTATAGAACATGGCAACCAGCACAATGTCCCCCAAGCAATATGGCTGACTTGGAAGTCACCTATACAAGACAACCAGCACAATGTCTCCCATGCAATATGGCTGACTTGGAAGTCACCTATAGGACATGGCAACCAGCACAATGTCCCCCATGCAATATGGCTGACTTGGAAGTCACCTATACAAGACAACCAGCACAATGTCCCCCATGCAATATGGCTGACTTGGAAGTCGCCTATACAAGACAACCAGCACAATGTCCCCCATGCAATATGGCTGACTTGGAAGTCACCTATACAATACAACCAGCACAATGTCCCCCATGCAATATGGCTGACTTGGATGTCACCTATAGAACATGGCCACCAGCACAATGTCCCCCATGCAACACGGCTGACTTGGAAGTCACCTATACAATACAACCAGCACAATGTACCCAAGCAATATGGCTCACTTGGAAGTCACCTATACAACATGGCAACCAGCACAATGTCCCCCATGCAATATGGCTCACTTGGAAGTCACCCATACAACATGGCAACCAGCACAATGTCCCCCATGCAATATGGCTCACTTGGAAGTCACCTATACAACATGGCAACCAGCACAATGTCCCCCATGCAATATGGCTGACTTGGAAGTCACCTATACAATACAACCAGCACAATGTCCCCCAAGCAATATGGCTGACTTGGAAGTCACCTATAGAACATGGCCACCAGCACAATGTCCCCCATGCAATATGGCTGACTTGGAAGTCACCTATACAAGACAACCAGCACAATGTCCCCCATGCAATATGGCTGACTTGGAAGTCACCTATAGAACATGGCCACCAGCACAATGTCCCCCATGCAATATGGCTGACTTGGAAGTCACCTATAGAACATGGCCACCAGCACAATGTCCCCCAAGCAATATGGCTGACTTGGAAGTCACCTATAGAACATGGCAACCAGCACAATGTCCCCAAGCAATATGGCTGACTTGGAAGTCACCTATATTGCTTGGGCACAATGTCCCCCATGCAATATGGCTGACTTGGAAGTCACCTATACAATACAACCAGCACAATGTCCCCCATGCAAAATGGCTGACTTGGAAGTCACCTATAGAAGATGGCAACCAGCACAATGTCCCCCAAGCAATATGGCTGACTTGGAAGTCACCTATACAAGACAACCAGCACAATGTCCCCCATGCAATATGGCTGACTTGGAAGTCACCTATAGGACATGGCAACCAGCACAATGTCCCCCATGCAATATGGCTGACTTGGAAGTCACCTATACAATACAACCAGCACAATGTCCCCCATGCAATATGGCTGACTTGGAAGTCACCTATACAATACAACCAGCACAATGTCCCCCATGCAATATGGCTGACTTGGAAGTCACCTATACAACACAACCAGCACAATGTCCCCCATTCAATATGGCTGACTTGGAAGTCACCTATAGAACATGGCCACCAGCACAATGTCCCCCATGCAATATGGCTGACTTGGAAGTCACCTATAGAACATGGCAACCAGCACAATGTCCCCCAAGCAATATGGCTGACTTGGAAGTCACCTATACAAGACAACCAGCACAATTTCCCCCATGCAATATGGCTGACTTGGAAGTCACCTATAGGACATGGCAACCAGCACAATGTCCCCCATGCAATATGGATGACTTGGAAGTCACCTATACAATACAACCAGCACAATGTCCCCCATGCAATATGGCTGACTTGGAAGTCACCTATACAACATGGCAACCAGCACAATGTCCCCCATGCAATATGGCTGACTTGGAAGTCACCTATAGAACATGGCCACCAGCACAATGTCCCCCATGCAATATGGCTGACTTGGAAGTCACCTATACAACATGGCAACCAGCACAATGTCCCCCAAGCAATATGGCTGATTTGGAAGTCACCTATAGAACATGGCCACCAGCACAATGTCCCCCAAGCAATATGGCTGACTTGGAAGTCACCTATAGAACATGGCAACCAGCACAATGTCCCCCAAGCAATATGGCTGACTTGGAAGTCACCTATACAAGACAACCAGCACAATGTCCCCCATGCAATATGGCTGACTTGGAAGTCACCTATAGGACATGGCAACCAGCACAATGTCCCCCATGCAATATGGCTGACTTGGAAGTCACCTATAGAACATGGCCACCAGCACAATGTCCCCCATGCAATATGGCTGACTTGGAAGTCACCTATACAACATGGCAACCAGCACAATGTCCCCCAAGCAATATGGCTGACTTGGAAGTCACCTATAGAACATGGCAACCAGCACAATGTCCCCCAAGCAATATGGCTGACTTGGAAGTCACCTATACAAGACAACCAGCACAATGTCTCCCATGCAATATGGCTGACTTGGAAGTCACCTATAGGACATGGCAACCAGCACAATGTCCCCCATGCAATATGGCTGACTTGGAAGTCACCTATACAAGACAACCAGCACAATGTCCCCCATGCAATATGGCTGACTTGGAAGTCAGCTATACAATACAACCAGCACAATGTCCCCCATGCAATATGTCTGACTTGGAAGTCACCTATACAATACAACCAGCACAATGTCCCCCATGCAATATGGCTGACTTGGAAGTCACCTATACAACACAAAAAGCACAATGTCCCCCATGCAATATGGCTGACTTGGAAGTCACCTATACAAGACAACCAGCACAATGTCCCCCATGCAATATGGCTGACTTGGAAGTCACCTATACAATACAACCAGCACAATGTCCCCCATGCAATATGGCTGACTTGGATGTCACCTATAGAACATGGCCACCAGCACAATGTCCCCCATGCAACATGGCTGACTTTGAAGTCACCTATACAATACAACCAGCACAATGTACCCAAGCAATATGGCTCACTTGGAAGTCACCTATACAACATGGCAACCAGCACAATGTCCCCCATGCAATATGGCTCACTTGGAAGTCACCCATACAACATGGCAACCAGCACAATGTCCCCCATGCAATATGGCTCACTTGGAAGTCACCTATACAACATGGCAACCAGCACAATGTCCCCCATGCAATATGGCTGACTTGGAAGTCACCTATACAATACAACCAGCACAATGTCCCCCAAGCAATATGGCTGACTTGGAAGTCACCTATAGAACATGGCCACCAGCACAATGTCCCCCATGCAATATGGCTGACTTGGAAGTCACCTATACAAGACAACCAGCACAATGTCCCCCATGCAATATGGCTGACTTGGAAGTCACCTATAGAACATGGCCACCAGCACAATGTCCCCCATGCAATATGGCTGACTTGGAAGTCACCTATAGAACATGGCCACCAGCACAATGTCCCCCAAGCAATATGGCTGACTTGGAAGTCACCTATAGAACATGGCAACCAGCACAATGTCCCCAAGCAATATGGCTGATTTGGAAGTCACCTATACAAGACAACCAGCACAATGTCCCCCATGCAATATGGCTGACTTGGAAGTCACCTATAGGACATGGCAACCAGCACAATGTCCCTCATGCAATATGGCTGACTTGGAAGTCACCTATATTGCTTGGGCACAATGTCCCCCATGCAATATGGCTGACTTGGAAGTCACCTATACAATACAACCAGCACAATGTCCCCCATGCAATATGGCTGACTTGGAAGTCACCTTTTGAACATGGCAACCAGCACAATGTCCCCCATGCAATATGGCTGACTTGGAAGTCACCTATACAACATGGCAACCAGCACAATGTCCCCCATGCAATATGGCTGACTTGGAAGTCACCTATACAACATGGCAAACAGCACAATGTCCCCCATGCAATATGGCTGACTTAGAAGTCACCTATACAACATGGCAACCAGCACAATGTCCCCCAAGCAATATGGCTCACTTGGAAGTCACCTATACAACATGGCAACCAGCACAATGTCCCCCATGCAATATGGCTGACTTGGAAGTCACCTATACAACATGGCAACCAGCACAATGTCCCCCATGCAATATGGCTGACTTGGAAGTCACCTATACAAGACAACCAGCACAATGTCCCCCATGCAATATGGCTGACTTGGAAGTCACCTATAGGACATGGCAACCAGCACAATGTCCCCCAAGCAATATGGCTGACTTGGAAGTCACCTATACAAGACAACCAGCACAATGTCCCAAATGCAATATGGCTGACTTGGAAGTCACCTATAGAACATGGCCACCAGCACAATGTCCCCCATGCAATATGGCTGACTTGGAAGTCACCTATACAACATGGCAACCAGCACAATGTCCCCCAAGCAATATGGCTGACTTGGAAGTCACCTATAGAACATGGCCAACAGCACAATGTCCCCCAAGCAATATGGCTGACTTGGAAGTCACCTACAGAACATGGCAACCAGCACAATGTCCCCCAAGCAATATGGCTGACTTGGAAGTCACCTATACAAGACAACCAGCACAATGTCCCCCATGCAACACGGCTGACTTGGAAGTCACCTATACAAGACAACCAGCACAATGTCCCCCATGCAATATGGCTGACTTGGAAGTCACCTATACAACACAACCAGCACAATGTCCCCCAAGCAATATGGCTCACTTGGAAGTCACCTATACAACATGGCAACGAGCACAATGTCCCCCATGCAATATGGCTGACTTGGAAGTCACCTATACAAGACAACCAGCACAATGTCCCCCATGCAATATGGCTGACTTGGAAGTCACCTAAAGAACATGGCAACCAGCACAATGTCCCCCATGCAATATGGCTGACTTGGAAGTCACCTATACAACATGGCAACCAGCACAATGTCCCCCATGCAATATGGCTGACTTGGAAGTCACCTATACAACATGGCAAACAGCACAATGTCCCCCATGCAATATGGCTGACTTAGAAGTCACCTATACAACATGGCAACCAGCACAATGTCCCCCAAGCAATATGGCTCACTTGGAAGTCACCTATACAACATGGCAACCAGCACAATGTCCCCCATGCAATATGGCTGACTTGGAAGTCACCTATACAACATGGAAACCAGCACAATGTCCCCCATGCAATATGGCTGACTTGGAAGTCACCTATACAAGACAACCAGCACAATGTCCCCCATGCAATATGGCTGACTTGGAAGTCACCTATAGGACATGGCAACCAGCACAATGTCCCCCAAGCAATATGGCTGACTTGGAAGTCACCTATACAAGACAACCAGCACAATGTCCCCCATGCAATATGGCTGACTTGGAAGTCACCTAAAGAACATGGCAACCAGCACAATGTCCCCCATGCAATATGGCTGACTTGGAAGTCACCTATACAACATGGCAACCAGCACAATGTCCCCCATGCAATATGGCTGACTTGGAAGTCACCTATACAACATGGCAAACAGCACAATGTCCCCCATGCAATATGGCTGACTTAGAAGTCACCTATACAACATGGCAACCAGCACAATGTCCCCCAAGCAATATGGCTCACTTGGAAGTCACCTATACAACATGGCAACCAGCACAATGTCCCCCATGCAATATGGCTGACTTGGAAGTCACCTATACAACATGGCAACCAGCACAATGTCCCCCATGCAATATGGCTGACTTGGAAGTCACCTATACAAGACAACCAGCACAATGTCCCCCATGCAATATGGCTGACTTGGAAGTCACCTATAGGACATGGCAACCAGCACAATGTCCCCCAAGCAATATGGCTGACTTGGAAGTCACCTATACAAGACAACCAGCACAATGTCCCAAATGCAATATGGCTGACTTGGAAGTCACCTATAGAACATGGCCACCAGCACAATGTCCCCCATGCAATATGGCTGACTTGGAAGTCACCTATACAATACAACCAGCACAATGTCCCCCAAGCAATATGGCTGACTTGGAAGTCACCTATACAACATGGCAACCAGCACAATGTCCCCCAAGCAATATGGCTGACTTGGAAGTCACCTATAGAACATGGCCAACAGCACAATGTCCCCCAAGCAATATGGCTGACTTGGAAGTCACCTACAGAACATGGCAACCAGCACAATGTCCCCCAAGCAATATGGCTGACTTGGAAGTCACCTATACAAGACAACCAGCACAATGTCCCCCATGCAACACGGCTGACTTGGAAGTCACCTATACAAGACAACCAGCACAATGTCCCCCATGCAATATGGCTGACTTGGAAGTCACCTATACAACACAACCAGCACAATGTCCCCCAAGCAATATGGCTCACTTGGAAGTCACCTATACAACATGGCAACGAGCACAATGTCCCCCATGCAATATGGCTGACTTGGAAGTCACCTATACAAGACAACCAGCACAATGTCCCCCATGCAATATGGCTGACTTGGAAGTCACCTATAGAACATGGCCACCAGCACAATGTCCCCCATGCAATATGGCTGACTTGGAAGTCACCTAAAGAACATGGCAACCAGCACAATGTCCCCCAAGCAATATGGCTGACTTGGAAGTCACCTATACAAGACAACCAGCACAATTTCCCCCATGCAATATGGCTGACTTGGAAGTCACCTATAGGACATGGCAACCAGCACAATGTCCCCCATGCAATATGGCTGACTTGGAAGTCACCTATACAATACAACCAGCACAATGTCCCCCATGCAATATGGCTGACTTGGAAGTCACCTATACAACATGGCAACCAGCACAATGTCCCCCATGCAATATGGCTGACTTGGAAGTCACCTATACAATATAGCAACCAGCACAATGTCCCCCAAGCAATATGGCTCACTTGGAAGTCACCTATACAACATGGCAACCAGCACAATGTCCCCCATGCAATATGGCTGACTTGGAAGTCACCTATACAAGACACCCAGCACAATGTCCCCCATGCAATATGGCTGACTTGGAAGTCACCTATAGAACATGGCCACCAGCACAATGTCCCCCATGCAATATGGCTGACTTGGAAGTCACCTATAGAACATGGCAACCAGCACAATGTCCCCCAAGCAATATGGCTGACTTGGAAGTCACCTATACAAGACAACCAGCACAATTTCCCCCATGCAATATGGCTGACTTGGAAGTCACCTATAGGACATGGCAACCAGCACAATGTCCCCCATGCAATATGGCTGACTTGGAAGTCACCTATACAATACAACCAGCACAATGTCCCCCATGCAATATGGCTGACTTGGAAGTCACCTATACAACATGGCAACCAGCACAATGTCCCCCATGCAATATGGCTGACTTGGAAGTCACCTATAGAACATGGCCACCAGCACAATGTCCCCCATGCAATATGGCTGACTTGGAAGTCACCTATACAACATGGCAACCAGCACAATGTCCCCCAAGCAATATGGCTGACTTGGAAGTCACCTATAGAACATGGCCACCAGCACAATGTCCCCCATGCAATATGGCTGACTTGGAAGTCACCTATACAAGACAACCAGCACAATGTCCCCCATGCAATATGGCTGACTTGGAAGTCACCTATAGAACATGGCCACCAGCACAATGTCCCCCATGCAATATGGCTGACTTGGAAGTCACCTATAGAACATGGCAACCAGCACAATGTCCCCCAAGCAATATGACTGACTTGGAAGTCACCTATACAAGACAACCAGCACAATTTCCCCCATGCAATATGGCTGACTTGGAAGTCACCTATAGGACATGGCAACCAGCACAATGTCCCCCATGCAATATGGCTGACTTGGAAGTCACCTATAGAACATGGCCACCAGCACAATGTCCCCCATGCAATATGGCTGACTTGGAAGTCACCTATACAACATGGAAACCAGCACAATGTCCCCCAAGCAATATGGCTGACTTGGAAGTCACCTATAGAACATGGCCACCAGCACAATGTCCCCCAAGCAATATGGCTGACTTGGAAGTCACCTATAGAACATGGCAACCAGCACAATGTCCCCCAAGCAATATGGCTGACTTGGAAGTCACCTATACAACACAACCAGCACAATGTCCCCCAAGCAATATGGCTCACTTGGAAGTCACCTATACAACATGGCAACCAGCACAATGTCCCCCATGCAATATGGCTGACTTGGAAGTCACCTATACAATACAACCAGCACAATGTCCCCCAAGCAATATGGCTGACTTGGAAGTCACCTATACAATATAGCAACCAGCACAATGTCCCCCAAGCAATATGGCTCACTTGGAAGTCACCTATACAACATGGCAACCAGCACAATGTCCCCCATGCAATATGGCTGACTTGGAAGTCACCTATACAATACAACCAGCACAATGTCCCCCATGCAATATGGCTGACTTGGAAGTCACCTATACAACATGGCAACCAGCACAATGTCCCCCATGCAATATGGCTGACTTGGAAGTCACCTATAGAACATGGCCACCAGCACAATGTCCCCCATGCAATATGGCTGACTTGGAAGTCACCTATACAACATGGCAACCAGCACAATGTCCCCCAAGCAATATGGCTGACTTGGAAGTCACCTATAGAACATGGCCACCAGCACAATGTCCCCCATGCAATATGGCTGACTTGGAAGTCACCTATACAAGACAACCAGCACAATGTCCCCCATGCAATATGGCTGACTTGGAAGTCACCTATAGAACATGGCCACCAGCACAATGTCCCCCATGCAATATGGCTGACTTGGAAGTCACCTATAGAACATGGCAACCAGCACAATGTCCCCCAAGCAATATGACTGACTTGGAAGTCACCTATACAAGACAACCAGCACAATTTCCCCCATGCAATATGGCTGACTTGGAAGTCACCTATAGGACATGGCAACCAGCACAATGTCCCCCATGCAATATGGCTGACTTGGAAGTCACCTATAGAACATGGCCACCAGCACAATGTCCCCCATGCAATATGGCTGACTTGGAAGTCACCTATACAACATGGAAACCAGCACAATGTCCCCCAAGCAATATGGCTGACTTGGAAGTCACCTATAGAACATGGCCACCAGCACAATGTCCCCCAAGCAATATGGCTGACTTGGAAGTCACCTATAGAACATGGCAACCAGCACAATGTCCCCCAAGCAATATGGCTGACTTGGAAGTCACCTATACAACACAACCAGCACAATGTCCCCCAAGCAATATGGCTCACTTGGAAGTCACCTATACAACATGGCAACCAGCACAATGTCCCCCATGCAATATGGCTGACTTGGAAGTCACCTATACAATACAACCAGCACAATGTCCCCCAAGCAATATGGCTGACTTGGAAGTCACCTATACAATATAGCAACCAGCACAATGTCCCCCAAGCAATATGGCTCACTTGGAAGTCACCTATACAACATGGCAACCAGCACAATGTCCCCCATGCAATATGGCTGACTTGGAAGTCACCTATACAATACAACCAGCACAATGTTCCCCATGCAATATGGCTGACTTGGAAGTCACCTATAGTACATGGCCACCAGCACAATGTCCCCCATGCAATATGGCTGACTTGGAAGTCACCTATACAAGACACCCAGCACAATGTCCCCCATGCAATATGGCTGACTTGGAAGTCACCTATAGAACATGGCCACCAGCACAATGTCCCCCATGCAATATGGCTGACTTGGAAGTCACCTATAGAACATGGCAACCAGCACAATGTCCCCCAAGCAATATGGCTGACTTGGAAGTCACCTATACAAGACAACCAGCACAATTTCCCCCATGCAATATGGCTGACTTGGAAGTCACCTATAGGACATGGCAACCAGCACAATGTCCCCCATGCAATATGGCTGACTTGGAAGTCACCTATACAATACAACCAGCACAATGTCCCCCATGCAATATGGCTGACTTGGAAGTCACCTATACAACATGGCAACCAGCACAATGTCCCCCATGCAATATGGCTGACTTGGAAGTCACCTATAGAACATGGCCACCAGCACAATGTCCCCCATGCAATATGGCTGACTTGGAAGTCACCTATACAACATGGCAACCAGCACAATGTCCCCCAAGCAATATGGCTGACTTGGAAGTCACCTATAGAACATGGCCACCAGCACAATGTCCCCCATGCAATATGGCTGACTTGGAAGTCACCTATACAAGACAACCAGCACAATGTCCCCCATGCAATATGGCTGACTTGGAAGTCACCTATAGAACATGGCCACCAGCACAATGTCCCCCATGCAATATGGCTGACTTGGAAGTCACCTATAGAACATGGCAACCAGCACAATGTCCCCCAAGCAATATGACTGACTTGGAAGTCACCTATACAAGACAACCAGCACAATTTCCCCCATGCAATATGGCTGACTTGGAAGTCACCTATAGGACATGGCAACCAGCACAATGTCCCCCATGCAATATGGCTGACTTGGAAGTCACCTATAGAACATGGCCACCAGCACAATGTCCCCCATGCAATATGGCTGACTTGGAAGTCACCTATACAACATGGAAACCAGCACAATGTCCCCCAAGCAATATGGCTGACTTGGAAGTCACCTATAGAACATGGCCACCAGCACAATGTCCCCCAAGCAATATGGCTGACTTGGAAGTCACCTATAGAACATGGCAACCAGCACAATGTCCCCCAAGCAATATGGCTGACTTGGAAGTCACCTATACAACACAACCAGCACAATGTCCCCCAAGCAATATGGCTCACTTGGAAGTCACCTATACAACATGGCAACCAGCACAATGTCCCCCATGCAATATGGCTGACTTGGAAGTCACCTATACAATACAACCAGCACAATGTCCCCCAAGCAATATGGCTGACTTGGAAGTCACCTATACAATATAGCAACCAGCACAATGTCCCCCAAGCAATATGGCTCACTTGGAAGTCACCTATAGAACATGGCCACCAGCACAATGTCCCCCATGCAATATGGCTGACTTGGAAGTCACCTATAGAACATGGCCACCAGCACAATGTCCCCCATGCAATATGGCTGACTTGGAAGTCACCTATAGAACATGGCAACCAGCACAATGTCCCCCAAGCAATATGGCTGACTTGGAAGTCACCTATACAAGACAACCAGCACAATTTCCCCCATGCAATATGGCTGACTTGGAAGTCACCTATAGGACATGGCAACCAGCACAATGTCCCCCATGCAATATGGCTGACTTGGAAGTCACCTATACAATACAACCAGCACAATGTCCCCCATGCAATATGGCTGACTTGGAAGTCACCTATACAACATGGCAACCAGCACAATGTCCCCCATGCAATATGGCTGACTTGGAAGTCACCTATAGAACATGGCCACCAGCACAATGTCCCCCATGCAATATGGCTGACTTGGAAGTCACCTATACAACATGGCAACCAGCACAATGTCCCCCAAGCAATATGGCTGACTTGGAAGTCACCTATAGAACATGGCCACCAGCACAATGTCCCCCATGCAATATGGCTGACTTGGAAGTCACCTATACAAGACAACCAGCACAATGTCCCCCATGCAATATGGCTGACTTGGAAGTCACCTATAGAACATGGCCACCAGCACAATGTCCCCCATGCAATATGGCTGACTTGGAAGTCACCTATAGAACATGGCAACCAGCACAATGTCCCCCAAGCAATATGACTGACTTGGAAGTCACCTATACAAGACAACCAGCACAATTTCCCCCATGCAATATGGCTGACTTGGAAGTCACCTATAGGACATGGCAACCAGCACAATGTCCCCCATGCAATATGGCTGACTTGGAAGTCACCTATAGAACATGGCCACCAGCACAATGTCCCCCATGCAATATGGCTGACTTGGAAGTCACCTATACAACATGGAAACCAGCACAATGTCCCCCAAGCAATATGGCTGACTTGGAAGTCACCTATAGAACATGGCCACCAGCACAATGTCCCCCAAGCAATATGGCTGACTTGGAAGTCACCTATAGAACATGGCAACCAGCACAATGTCCCCCAAGCAATATGGCTGACTTGGAAGTCACCTATACAACACAACCAGCACAATGTCCCCCAAGCAATATGGCTCACTTGGAAGTCACCTATACAACATGGCAACCAGCACAATGTCCCCCATGCAATATGGCTGACTTGGAAGTCACCTATACAATACAACCAGCACAATGTCCCCCAAGCAATATGGCTGACTTGGAAGTCACCTATACAATATAGCAACCAGCACAATGTCCCCCAAGCAATATGGCTCACTTGGAAGTCACCTATACAACATGGCAACCAGCACAATGTCCCCCACGCAATATGGCTGACTTGGAAGTCACCTATAGTACATGGCCACCAGCACAATGTCCCCCATGCAATATGGCTGACTTGGAAGTCACCTATACAAGACACCCAGCACAATGTCCC
>NW_027422688.1:325000-327500 GCF_048934315.1 Petromyzon marinus | reverse complement strand
GTGTTTGTGTGTGTCTGTGTCTGTGTGTCTGTGTCTGTGTGTGTGTCTGTGTGTGTGTGTGTCTGTGTGTGTGTGTCTGTGTGTGTGTGTGTCTGTGTGTGTGTGTCTGTGTGTGTGTGTGTGTCTGTGTGTGTGTGTCTGTGTGTGTGTGTCTGTGTGTGTGTGTGTGTCTGTGTGTGTCTGTGTGTCCGGCAAAACAACCCCCTACCTCCTCGCGGTGCCGGACGGGCAACTCTGTCGTGGACAGTGCTGTGGGGGGAGTTCCAATTTTGATTGGCTCCTCCCCTCATGGCATATGTGTCCACCACAGGGGCTAAACGGGGGCTCTGGACGGGTGCGAGGGGCTGGTAACCCCTCCACCTTCAATTAATTACCACAAAACCACGAATTAAAGTGAAATATGTAACAACTAAGCTTGTGCCGGAGGCCCCGGGGGGCCAGGCGTCTATGACGTCTCCTGGCCAAACCCCAATTGGCGGAGCCAGGAGATTGAATACCTACCCTCGGGGCTACTCCAGAAACAACGAAAAGCCACTACGGGTGGCCACGTGGAATGTTCGAACGCTCACTGCAGAGGAGAGGCTGCCACTCCTCTGTCGGGAGCTGGACCGGTACCGCCTGGATCTATGCGGCATTCAGGAGGTCCGGTGGACCGGCTCTGGCTCCTGCCACCATGAGGGGTGGACAGTCCTCTACTCGGGGCAGCAGACTGCCAAACAACAGGGTGTGGGTCTTCTTTTGAATAAAAGAATGAAGGGGGCGTGGGAGCGTGGCGGTGAGGTGTGGGAAGCTGTAAGCCCCAGGCTACTTTGGGCTCGCCTTCCCATCAACCGGAGGCGAGGAATGGTGGTCGTGGTTACTTATGCCCCCACCGAAGATGAACATCCGTGGAGGGATGCAGGCAAAGCCGATGAGTCAGATGCCTTCTATGACCTCCTGTCACAGGTGCTGGCTAAAGTGGCCCCTCGGGATAGAGTCATCATGTTGGGTGACTTCAATGCCCGAGTTGGTCATGATACTGGCACCTGGTCTGGAGTGATTGGAGGGCATGGGCCAGATCAGCTCAATAACAACGGTAGGAGGCTGCTAGATTTTTGTGCAGCCCATGGGCTTGTAATTACCAACACGCTGTTCCGGCATCGGCGCATCCACACAACATCATGGATGCATGCCGGGTCCAAGCAAGAACATCTGCTGGACTACATAGTGACGGACCAGCGAATGCGAGCCCATGTCCTTGACACCAGGACCTACCGTGGAGCTGATCTGCCCTCTGACCATCGACTAGTCATCTGTAAGATGCGCCTGCCATTCTTCCACTCCGGTGGTGGGTGTACACCCAGGACCCCATTCCAACCTAAAGTGGCCTGGTCTCAGTTATCTGATGAAAGTTGCAAGCGAGAATTTCATCATCGCTTGCGGCTGGGATTGGCATCGTCCCCGACTCCTCCTGATGTCGAGGGTAAATGGGCGAGGTTTAGGACTGTGACTCATGCAGCTGCAATGGCTGCTTTGGGTACGCGGTCCAGACCTCCCCAGACACCCTGGATGACAGAGGAGTTGTTCAGGATGGTTGAGAAAAAGCGACAGGCCCACTGTCATCGGCTACAGAATCCCACGTCAGAGAATGAGGAGGCTTACCGCAGCCTTCGCTCGGAGGTTCGGAGAGCCGTGAGGCGCTGCAAGGATGGGTGGTGGTCGCGGGTTGCTGAGGAGATGGAGTCTGCCTCAGTGGCCCGTGATCACAAATCGCTATTTAACTCCATCAAAAAAGTAACCTGCAGCGCCACACCTATTACCATCATTAGGGGAAAAAACGGTGATCCAATTTCCGACCCCCAGGAACAGGTTCGCAGATTTGCTGAGCATTTCTGTGAGGTCCTGGGGGAGGGAAAATCCCACAGCCAGGAAAACATCGTGGCACAAAGTGAGGATGACCCTGCTGAGGCTGCGGTGCCTCAAATATTGGATGAAGTCACCCCCTGTGAGTGGCTGGCTGAGGTGCCATCTGCTGAGGAAGTATTGAAGGTGATCCGGAGTCTGAGACCAGGAAAGGCAGCGGGCAGAGATGATCTCCCAAGCGAAATGCTGAGGGAGGGTGGCGTTTGTGCACAGACTGCCCTATATGACATCATAACAACAGTCTGGACCACTGGACGGGTTCCGCAGGATTGGAAGGATGCCCTGGTGGTCCCCCTTTTTAAGAAGGGGGACCGCACAGACTGTAACAACTACAGGGGCATCTCACTCCTCAGTGTGCCGGGAAAGGTCCTGGCAAGGATTATTCAGCATCGCCTTGCCAGGCACGCTGAGGAGAGGCTTGCGGAGCCCCAATGCGGTTTCAGGAAAGGGCGGTCCTGCACAGATGCCATATTTTCTGTCCGTCTGCTACAGCAGAGGTGTAGGGAATTCCAACAAGACCTACATCTCTGCTTTATTGACCTGGTCAAGGCCTATGATACCATCAGTAGGCCTGGGCTCTGGGTCGTTCTTCGTGCTT